>NC_084731.1:33121011-33286011 GCF_033978785.1 Entelurus aequoreus
CTGTTTTGGTCGTATCTTACAGAGCTCACTGTGACATTTGCTACGCCTACTAGCGGTGGCAAGGCTCATAACCCACATTTTTGCTCACAACCTAAAGAATAACAATTAGCCAAGAGACAGCTCAAATACCAAAAAACACTGGTTAAGGTGGAACACTTGTACTATTGAGAACCTAATAAACATTTACAGTTTTCGTAGTTGGATTTCCGCATTCAAGCACTTGATTATCAAAATAGATTATTAAGAAAATGAGGTGGGATCTAAAACACCTTCACCATCTCTCCTTCATCAGCTCACTACACCAATGTTCAGGTGTACTACTTCTACTAATAGAAAAGGCAGTCTGTTGATTAGTTTGAGCACTGCTACCACCTAGTTCAGGGGTCGGCAAACCAAAACGTTGAAAGAGCCATATTGGACCAAAAATTTAAAATAAATAAAATGTTTTGAGCCGCAAAAAATGAAAAGCCGTACATAAGTCTTATAATGAAGGCAACACACGACGTAAGTGTCTATATTAGCTATAATAGCCTACTATCAAAATGACTATGTGTTGCAGGCTGAAGCAAATCTTTGTTGACAGAAATGTTTACATTTTATATTTATTCTACACATTGTTGCAACATTAGAAACCATTAGTAAATCAGAGGCTACTCAGAAGGTGAGATAACTCCTGGAAATTACTGGCTTTTAATGCCCAAAGGTATAGATGTGTGTGTCTAAGTCAGGGGTCGGCAACCTTTACCACTCAAAGAGCCATTTTGGCAAGTTTCACAAATTAAAGAAAGTAATGGGAGCCACAAAAAATTTTTTAAAATTTAAAATGAAAAACACCGCATACAAAGCTTAAATGCTTTGTGCTATGTTAACCAGGGGTCTCCGACACACGCACCGGCACGCACTTTAATGTGGAAATTTGATGTTAGTGCAGCCCGCAAGTTTTGAATGAATGGCGCTTGATAGCATCATACTGGCCAACCCTCTCATTTTTCCCGGGAGACTCCCGAATATCAGAGCGTGATGACACTGCATTTGGCGCCCTCTACAGTCTGCCCTAACAGTGTACCTGCTCGACCACAAGTAGAATGCAATTTCAGCTTGCTCACGTAAGTGACAGCAAGGCGTACTACCTCAGCAGCCACACATCTTACACTGACGGTACCAATACCCAGAATCCCATGCAGCCCTAACTCTTCCGCTCAACCAACGCACGGAGAGGGGGCGAGGGGGTTGATGTGTGGGGGGATTTGGTGGTAGCGGGGGTGTATAATGTAGACCGGAAGAGTTAGGGCTGCATGGGATTCTGGGTAATGGTTGTGTTGTGTTTATGTTGCGTTACGGTGGGATGTTCTCCAGAAATGTGTTTTTCATTCTTTTTTGGTGTGGGTTCACAGTGTGGCGCATATTTGTAACGTAACAATGTTAAAGTTGTTTGATACGGCTACCGTCAGTGTAAGCTGTGTGGCTGATGAGTAAGTATGCTTTGCTGTCTCCTGTGTGTGCAAGTAATAACAACATGCAACATGTGGCTGGACTGGCACGCTGTATGTAAATGCTATAGAGGACAATTACTGCAGTGCAATTAGGGCACGCCCTTTATTTAGTAATTAGAGTGTAAATAGGATTATTTTTTCCCTGGGAGTAATCTATGAGAGACACTGAGATCCATAAGTCTCCTGGGAAAATCGGGGGGGTCGGCATGTATGTAGCTGAGCCGCATCAGAGTGGTCAAGGAGCCGCATGCGGCTCCGGAGCCGCGGGTTGCCGACCCCTGGTCTAAGTTAATGGAAACATCAGGCTGTCTTTTTTTAATAGATTTATTATAATCTTTGGCAAGCTAGGTAATGTTTGCTGTGGTCTGGAACAACATGGCACACAAACAACTATCTGAAATGCAGCCGATATTACATACAGATAATGTGTCATGAGACATGCAAAATGAAATGATATACAAAGAGGATAAAAGTAAAGGATATTAAATGAGCTCAAATATACTTACAAATGAGGCATAATGATGCAATATGTACATACAGTTGGCCTAAATAGCTTGATTAACACTCCAACAAGTCAATAACATCAACAAAGCACACCTTTTGTGCATTCACGCACAGCATGAAACTTTTGGTGGACAAAATGAGACAAAGAAGGAGTGGAAGATTTTACATGTAAACAAACTGTCCACACTAATGGTGAGTTCAAGAACCGCCGAAATTAAAAGGACAAAACTATGTTCTCATATTAAACAGTGGGCTTTCTAACAATTGGGAAGCTTTGTGTCATGTTTGTCCTCAAACAAAATACCAAAGCAAATAAATTATTTTTATATATATGTATATATATATATATATATATATATATATATATATATATATATATATATATGTATATATATATATATATGTATATATATACACCCCCCAACCACCACCTCAACACCCCCCCCCCCCCCCATCTCAAGGTTGGCAAGTATGGGCTCGAGAGCCACGGGTTGCTGACCCCCGCCCTAGCTGGAGGCTTGTGTATTATTCAAGTACGAATAGAGACAATGATACTTGGACGGTTCTGCCTCTCACGCCCCCCCAATACACATTTTGCCCCCCCGGGTGACCGGTATTACATTCTAAAAACACTAGGCTGTGCATTCAGCTGACAACAGACATAAATAATGTGTGCGTTACGTGGGGCGTAGCTTAAATTAAAGGAGCAGGGAAAATGGCGGGAATATATTTTCGACACATTCAAAAGTCACCGCCCTCTTGGAAGCCACACAACCGCTCCTAACAGCCCCTTTAACATGATGTATTTTCATTTGTAAAAAGTATCCATAAACATAAAAAAAAAGCTTGTACTACTTTCTTGGGAGTTTTATGGCGTCATATTTTTTCATTAGTGCAGCTGTCCTCCCCCGTGACCTTCCCGCCTAAGCAGAGCCGTGCATGCTCGCCGTGGACATGCATCTATATCTGCACCTCTGCCAACAGGCAGCTGCACCAAAAAAGCCTTGTGCGATGTGAAGTGAAACTCTTGCATACTAATAGAGCACCAACAGGGTCTCTCGGGTTGGGAGGGCACAGGCGGAAACATCAGCCCGAAGCTGCTCAGTTTATCAGAGATTCCGGATCAGAACCAGCCCACATTTTGTGGTCTTCCTTTATATCGTCGGGGACTCACTTTAATTCAGTTTCGTGCACTGATAGCCGTTTGGTTATGAAACACACATGCTGGTGGCATAGGCGTCGCCATGGTGACGGCATGTCTGGGAGCCCGTGTGCGGCTGGTGATCCAGAAACGGCTGCTTATATTTTCGCCCTACAAAAAAGGGGTGCTCAGACAGGGCGGCGAAGCGATACCTCCTCCATCATGGGAGGCTTCGCTTGAGTAGCATGGAAGCAGCAACGTTGCATCTAAAATGCAGACAAGCCGACTCTTGTTGTCCACACAACCTGTCCTGACCAATTTCACTGGAGCTCGGGTAATTGCTCCTAACGCATTTATGGAGAGGGCCCAGAGCGGACTCATTAGGCCCCGCAATTACATTAAGCCGTCTTGCCTCTGTGTGGCGTGGGTAATATTGGTGACTGTAGTTAGGCATGTGGGTGTTACACATGTGAAATGTGTGCTGAGATCAAAACCTCATAAGGATTGGCTGAGCAAGGAAAGTAAATCCCTTCTGCTGGAGCCTTCAATTCAGATGGATAATGACAAGCTGTTGAGGGATTGTGGCAGTGACGTGCAGTGAGGTTCATGGCTGCTGAGTCCAATTACTTTTTTTTCATAACACTGAAATAATATTACAAAATTATTTTAAATGGTGTATAACAGTCGTTCTTAAACTTTTTTTCCCACCAAATAGTGTTGTAACGATACCAATATTTTGGTACCGGTACTAAAATTATTTCGATACTTTTTGGTACTTTTCGGTACTTTTCTAAATAAAGGGTCCACAAAAAATTGCATTATTGGCTTTATTTAAAAAAAAAATCTTAGGGTACATTAAATATATGTTTCTTATCGCAGTTAAGTCCTTAAACAAAATAGTGAACATACTAGACAACTTGTCTTTTAGTAGTAAGTAAACAAACAAAGAGTCCTAATTAGTTTGCTGACATATGCAGTAACATATTGTGTCATTTATCATTCTATTATTTTGTCAACATTATTAAGGACAAGTGGTAGAAAATGAATTATTAATCTACGATACTTGTTCATTTACTGTTAATATCTGCTTACTTTTTCTTTTTTAACATGTTCTATCTACACTTCTGTTAAAATGTAAAGTATCAAACAACAGAAGAATAAGTGATTATTACATTACTTTTGGATGATACCACAAATTTGGGTATCAATTCGATACCAAGTAGTTACAGGTTCATACATTGGTCATATTCAAAGTCCTCATGTGTCCAGGGACATATTTCCTGAGTTTATAAACATTTTTTTTTTAAACGAAAGAAGATGTGATGCCAAAAAATATCGACATAATCCTAGTGGTATCAACTAGACCAGACCTGGGCAAATTAAGGCCCGGGGGCCACATGCGGCCCGTTAAGATTTTCAATCTGGCCTGCTGGACATTCCCAAAAAAAATTTTTTAGGTCTTTAAAATGGAAACTGTAGCTGCCATTATGATGTGCAGTCATGTTTTCAAATGACCGTAAGTCTTGAACTATACAAAGTATTTCAATGGTTGGAATCTGCGCTTTTGCATGACATTCTAGTTATTATGGTAATCTAAGTCACAGCAGGCACCAAGCAGTGTGGGTGGAGGAGCGTTTCCACAGAGTGTTTCCAGAGTGTCAGCCTTAAATGCAGGTGTCAGAGACAGACGCGGAAGGAGATTTTCACAACAAAGTTCTAAAGCTTAGTGATATATCGAATATATCAGATTGTAGGTGGGTTTATTTGTACCCTTCACGTTCATATTTCGCTGTTTTGTTGCATTTTAGTTGCATTTCGCTTGATTGTAAAATATGTCGACGGAGAGTGGGTGTGACATTCATATGTTGTCAATATTCAGTGTTTTATCGTTCATAGTTAATATTGTAAATCCCACATTCTTTATTTTTATGTACATTCTGGGTGTCTCATTCAGTAAAACAAAATTAAAATTCCATTCCTTTTTTTAAGGCGGTCTGTCATAACGTTTTTAGCATTCAATCAGACATTATTGTGAGGTTTTCCTATTAGTGTTCCTAAAAATAGATATACCGGCCCCCAGACACATTTTTTTCTCTAAATTTGGCCCCTGACTAGACTGTACTTGATATCATTAGAGTGGATGTTAGGTGTAGATCGACCCATGGCGTTTGTTTACATTGTGACGCCGGTGAGCTACGGTGTGTAGTGAAGCATGTTTAGCTATTCCTCGTCCTGCAGGGATGATACTTGAAAGAAATTTACTTTATTTGTCGCCATGGAGGCGAGGATTAGAAGTAGCTAAAACACTGCCGTCTGCGGATGGACGTTAGCTAGCTAGCCATGTCTTAAAGCACCTCTTCCGGTGGGCGTTTCAGTGCTATAGCTTCACCTTTATCGTTAGTTTTTAAGCCAAAATGCATCCGTTCTCCCTTTTCTGTCTACACACATTGTCTGCTTGTAAGTACTCCGTGATTGTGCGCTGCCGAAAATGCTTGTCTGCTCGTAAAACCAGCAATGACACGACGTGACGACGACGGGGGTGCGGGACCGGTACTTTTCAGAGGCGGTTTTGTACCGAATATGATTCATTAGTATCGCGGTACTATACTAACACCGGTATATTGTACAACCCTACTTCAAGTACTACAGTTAAATCTAAATAAATAAACAGATATAAAAAAGTTATTGGCCTTCAAAAGCAGGAAAAAAAAATACTGTGCACCCCTAGAAATTATCGTTATAATCATTACATTTATTTTTCATGCCTCTCCTGACTGCACGTCACCATGTCAGTTGGTTTGTGAGCTGTGTGCATGTGAAAGTCAATAAGTATCCTGTTAAATTGTTAGGCTATGGTTTTTAGAGCCAAAAACTTTGTTGACAATACAGTCTTCACATGCTTTCATCTATCTGCTGCTTCGGGCCGCAGATTTAGTAATGGCTTCTCAGGATACAGATGATGCTCCTGCCCTATGTCGGCACTGTGAGGATTAATCACAAGCCTAATCTCTCTCCCTTCCCTCAGAACAAGAGTTCACAAAGGCGTTGTTCCAGCAAAGCCAATCTGTGCAGCGTTTTACTCTATCAGGTTTTCTCTTGAGGGAAATGATCCTCTGGGTTCTCCCTATTGATATTCCTGTCAGGTTATGAGGCAAGGATGAATATTTGCTGTATCGCCTCGCAAGAAAGGAAGAGGGTTGTTAAATCAAATTAAACTGCATTTTATTGGCACCCTCTAACCGTAATTATCAGACAATCCGATTAGACTGAAGTGTGAGGCATCTTTCTCAGCTAACCAACACCTTTGAAAAAGGATTTATTTGTACAGGTTTTATTCAAAGTATCTCACAGAACGGAGTGTGTCCCTATCATTACAGCAACGATTGTATTATGTTCTAAAGTAACAAAACTATTCAAAGCAAACCTGCATGTACTCTTAGAGTAGTCAGTGTACAGCTTGTACAGCAGTATAGATTTACCATCCATTGAAAATGAGTCAACACACTAAATATATGAGGCAAGACAAGTACGCTTCATAGTGAAAATGTCCAATGTCGATACTTGGTGTGAGCACCATTGTTATCTCGCACTGCCTTAATCCTCTTGGGCATGACATTCACCTGAACTTTTACTGGAATCATCTTCCACTTTTCCATGATGGTGGTGCTAGTGGATGGATGGTACTGAAGAAAGGCAATGATGCTTCCAGAATGTCTATGAACATTTTGGAATTATTGTTTCCCCGCAATGAGCCACATTTCCCTAGTCCTGGCAGCACTCACACATCCTAAAACCACACAGTCTATCTTGATACTTACATATTTGGACAAAAATAACTTCGCTTTGACTCATTTTGAGTGGAATGTAAATCTACACTGCTATACAAGCTGTACACTGATTACTCTAAAGCAGTAGTTCTTAACCTGGGTTCGATCGAACCCCAGGGGTTCGGTGAGTCGGGCTCAGGGGTTCGGCGGAGGTCAAAACACACCCGACTCATCGTGTAAATAAAAACTTCTCCCTATTGGTGTAATACGGATACGGCAACAGCAGAAGTCACACTGATTTGCAGGTGTGTAATTTGTTGTGAGTTTATGCACTGTGTTGGTTTTGTTGTTTGAACAAGGTGATGTTCATGCACGGTTCAATTTTGTGCACCAGTAAAAAAACATGGTAACACTTTAGTATGGGGAACATATTCACCATTAATTAGTTGCTTATTAACATGCAAATTAGTAACATATTGGCTCTTAACTAATCATTATTAAGTACTTATTAATGGCCTTATTATAACCCTAACCCTCTAACCCTAACACTAACCAAATAACTCTAAATTAAGTCTTTGTTACTTAGAATATGTTCCCCTAGTGTCCAAAAAACTCTAAATTAAGTCTTTGTTACTTAGAATATGTTCCCCATACTAAAGGGTTACCAAAAACATATAACTTTGTCTTGAATTTGAAAAAAAAACATTTTACTTTTTCACTAAAGAAGGGTTCGGTGAATACGCATATGAAACTGGTGGGGTTCGGTACCTCCAACAAGGTTAAGAACAACTGCTCTAAAGTATATCCAAGTTTAATTTTCCAATTTATTTTTTCACTGAGAAGATAAACTCTTTAGGAATTCATTTTTAAAGAAACCGTATAGCTGCAAAAGGGGGACCAACTCCATATTTTCCTCCATTTTTTCTACACTTCCTGCGTGGGTATTGGCCAGTATTCCCATTTGTCATGAATGTTCCGCAGTAATCATGAAGTCTGTGAAATGGACCATATGTGCCCAGCAGTACTTCCTTGGATCAACAAGGTCACACACACACACACACACACACACACACACACACACACACACACACACACACACACACACACACACACACACACACACACACACACACACACACACACATACACACACACACCCACACACACACACCCACACCCACACACACAGGTAGGAAAGGTTGCAGGGCCCCCACAGTGCAGCCAGGCTGCCAGAGACCCAGCGCCAGGTGTCAAGAGTTTCATGGCCTCAGCGTGACAACAGCAATTATCATGGCTGTCTCCTTGAATTTCAAACTGGAGCAGCGAAACATAAGTGGTAAAGAAGATGGCACGGCAGACACATTTAGCGTGTAAATCTCCTTACATTAAGGTATTTAACTTTGATTGAGGAATAGCGTCAGTGATAATTTATGGAATACCTCCAGAGAAGCTGGGTAGTGAGTCATTATAGAAACAGGTCAGGTGATATAAAGTATGCGCTTTCTTCAAGGGTGAAAACAAAAAGCTGTTTACACGGAACAACCTCAAACATCCTACTGTACACCTGCATCGGGTAATAAGCTGCGGACATAATGGAGCTTTTAATGGCTTTAGAGCCAGTTATTTCCCTCAGGAGCTGAGAGGCTGAAGCGGCGCGGATATCGATGCTTAGTCACCAGGTGGACACGGGAAGACAATTCAAAGTAATAAGTCTGCTGGATGTGTCAATGAGACATGTTTGTTCATAAATACAATGGATCCCTTTGGAGGAGTATATACCTGCTTTATTGTTCTTTTTTGATTTAAACCTGCTACCACTGCCCCCAAGTGGCCAACAAAATATGATCACCTTTTACGCCATTAAAAAAAGGCCAGAAAAGAAGAGACAAAAGTTCTCTTATCACAGTATATAGGCACTATATTTGCATAGAGGCTGGGGATTGCTGTGATATGCCCCTTATATTACCCAAATGGTAATTAACAACAAATAAACACGTACACTCTAACTTACTATACGAGGTGCCTACAAGGTATTCTACACGTACACTGCAATATGTTTTATGTTAAACTTCCCCTATTTGACAACATTGACTTTTTGATTAAAGTACACTAATAGTCACAAACACACTAGGTGTGGTGAAATTACCCTCTGCATTTGACCCATCCTCTTGTTCCACCCCCTGGGAGGTGAAGGGAGCAGTGAGCAGCAGCGGTGGCCGCGCTAGGGAATCATTTTGGTGATTTAACCCCCAATTCCAACCCTTGATGCTGAGTGCCAAGCAGGGAGGTAATGGGTCCCATTTTTATAGTCTTTGGTATGACTCGGCCGGGGTTTGAACTCATGACCTACCGATCTCAGGGCGGACACTCTAATGTTGTTCCAACAGTAATATGTGTCCCTATAGTCCAGGGGTGGGCAATTAATTTTTACCGGGGGCCGCATGAGCAACCCGAGCACTGCTGGAGGGCCACATCGACAATATTTCAATTAAATTTTGCTCAATATTATTTTTGATATATACCGTAAGATAAATAATAATAATAATAATAATAATACTTTCATTTAACCCAACTTAACTTTATACCAAAAGCACTGCTTTGGAAATCATTTGTACCCCTTTCAGAGATCACATTTAGTTTCCCTTAAACATCCTCATGTTGCACAAAGAAATGTAAGCATAGGATGAAGTGTGCATTCCTGTAACTTTCTCTAGTAACAGCATTCCATGATTAATATCAATAAATTAACATTAATAATAAATGACAGTAAAATAAGCACACGTATGACTGAGGAGTCATAGTGTAAATTTGTGTGGTGTTTGAGTTGTCCGACTTTTTGTGTGGCTATAAACGCACTAGTGGTTTAGTGGTATGCGTGTTGATGACAGATGACAAGTTGGTTTTGGCCTGGTTTGTACGGCAGAAAATGACTAGTTTTTCGAGATATGAGTGTTTTACTCATGTTTTTGGTGTGGTTATGGCCGAATATAAACAGTTTTGCTCAATAAAGTGATTGAAATAATTCCTGGCCTCGAAGCATCTCGATAGACGTTACAATAATTGAACGGTGTTCAATTGAACGGTGTTGACGAACACCGTTAGGGCCGCTTGCTGTCACTGTCACTCAAAGTTGCATTGCAAAATTACACAGAATAAATGTGTTTATTTTGTTTACAATTCAGATGGGATTTGATTTGGTGCGCGGCATATATTTGCTGTGCGCAGAGGACACTTGAGCAGTGCGCAATTGCGCAGGTGCGCACCTTAGAGGGAACGTTGCTTGGCAGTCCATGTCTTATTGAAAACACGGCATTCGTCATCAACTTTTCTTTTTTTAGCGTCTCAGGTGTAAACCGTGCATCACTTGTCGCTGTGCACCTTCACTCACAGGTTACACACGGACATACGCCCATAAATAACACTTTTCAAAATAAAAGCAGTACAGTTATATTGCGCGCACGACATAGATGTTTTTTCAACTTTATTTTGTAATTTGTGATTGCAGCTGTTCACATTCACTCACAATCACGCACGCGCATACGTCCACACGGAAGTAATACAAATAACGCTTTTCAAAACAAAAGCAGCACCGTTGTATTGCACACTCGACATAGATACTTTTTAAAATGTATTTTGTGATTTATGTTTGGCCTCACGCGGGCCGGACAGGGACGCACAAAAGGCCGGATGTGGCCCGCTGGCCGCAGAATGCCCAGGTCTGCTATAGTCTGTTTATTATAACCACCAAATGTGAGAAAATCGTTCTCACTTCTTGGAACTTTCAGTCAAAACTTCATGACGTCATGAAGGAAAAGCTTCAGTAACACTTTAGTATGGGGAACATATTCTAAGTAACAAAGACTTAATTTAGAGTTATTTGGACACTAGGGGAACATATAAGGGTTAGGGTTACTAATAAGCAATAATTCTGAGGTTATTGAGGGAAGACTCTTAGTTAATTAGGGGACGGCGTGGCGAAGTTGGTAGAGTGGCCGTGCCAGCAATCGGAGGGTTGCTGGTTACTGGGGTTCAATCCCCACCTTCTACCATCCTAGTCACGTCCGTTGTGTCCTTGGGCAAGACACTTCACCCTTGCTCCTGATGGCTGCTGGTTAGCGCCTTGCATGGCAGCTCCCGCCATCAGTGTGTGAATGGGTGAATGTGGAAATACTGTCAAAGCGCTTTAAGTACCTTGAAGGTAGAAAAGCACTATACAAGTATAACCCATTTATCATTGATCATTTATTTAATGGCTTCCTGGTTGTATAATAAGGCAGTGCAGAATAAGGCATTAATAAGTACTTAAAAATGACTAATCAAGAGCTAATATGTTACTAATTTGCATGTTAATAAGCAACTAATTAATGGTGAATATGTTCTCTATACTAAAGTGTTACCAAAGCTTCTTCTTTATGGACATGGTAGCACCGCTGACCCGCTCATAAACAAATCCAGCCACCCTAAATATGCCCTCACCATTCCTTAGAGGAAAAATAACTATATATGTCAGTTAAACCAAATATAATTAACTTTCTTGTCTGTTCATGAAAGTACATGCAAACTTAATTAGACCTGTAATGCCGGCAATTTAGTGTATATTGTTGGTACATTACAGTGGTGTAAAACTGTATTGCAGCACGATAAAAAGTGTTGATTTTGCCCCTAAATAAATAGATAACCAAAACATTATGAACATCGGATGCATAGGATTATACACCTAATTGGATAAGGTTGTGCAGGTGTACCTGATGTTTTGGCTGGTGACCCAGTGACTCATGTTTAAGTTTAAGTCAGTTTCTCCTCACATGCCCTTTCTTTGCCAAGGATTAGGACGTTGTGCCTACAGCGCAACACTAACACTTCAAAAAACGCTGACACTGCACTAATTCTATGACTTTTTCCTCATGAGCCTACATCACAAGCAGCTAGTGATTAGCAGTGAAGAGGGCACACATACACACACTCTCTCTGTTTATTAATCCTGTTGTGTAATGGGCTCACAGCCAGAGCTGCTGACTGTGCCTAACACACACACACACACACACGCACGCACCGAAAAACACATGGTGATTTCTAAGGTGGCACCACAAATCAGAAAACAGCATCTGAGATACTGCTAAACAACACAGTATTAATGAGGCTATAAAAGAGATGCTTGGCTGACTGAATGTGTTGATGAAACCCTATTTGGCATGAGTTTCAGAAACAGAGAGAACTAAAGATTCAACTGCCAAACAATGATGTCTAATCCAATAGGGTTTACATGTATAGCAACACTGCCCAAAGGACGGAGTATCTGGCTTTTAACCAAAGGCCCTAAGACTATGTTTGTCTGACCAGTGTACTTGTGTGTTTGTCAATACCTTAATTCATTATGACGGGAAATCTTAATGTTTTTCTTCTCTTTTTTAGGTGATCACCTCGAGTAGAGAACAATAAAACGTCAGCTGCGATCACAAACCGATGTTCCCTGGGATTTTATTCAGGATGAAAAAAGGGCATTCATGAGGATTCTCTAGAGAAGCCAACAAACCGCAGAGTAAACCAATGATCATGAACATTTTCTTCAAGTCTTCACTTAGAAGGTTGGCTCTTATTTAACAAATATTACAGCACACAACAGACAACATGGTGCCTCCTGTACTCTGGCTGTGCATGGCCATGCTAGTGGCTTCTCAGACACCTGTACATGTCAAGTGTCCTCATTTATGTGTGTGTGAGATCCGTCCTTGGTTTACCCCCCAGTCGACCTACAAGGAGGCAACAACAGTGGACTGCAATGACCTGAGGCTGACACGCATCCCTATCAACCTTTCCACAGATACTCAAGTGTTATTGCTCCAAAGTAACGTCATCTCTCACACCAGGGGGGAGCTAAAAGCCCTTCTCAACTTGACGGAGTTGGACTTGTCACAGAACAACTTCAGCTCTGTGGAAGCTGTAGGCCTCACAAGCATGGATCATCTTACCACCCTGCATCTGGAGGAGAACCAGATCAGCAAGCTACCGGACAACTGTCTAGGAAATCTCTCCAGCTTGCAGGAGCTCTACATAAACCATAACCTTATAAGTTCCATCTCTGCTCGAGCATTTGCAGGTCTGCACAACCTGTTGCGTCTTCACCTCAACTCCAATAAGCTTCATGTTATTGACAGTCTCTGGTTTGAAGAAACACCAAACCTTGAGATCCTTATGATTGGGGAGAACCCGGTCATTGGCCTATTGGACTTCAACTTTAAGCCTCTAGGAAGTTTGAGGAGTTTGGTTCTTGCTGGCATGGATCTTACCGATGTTCCTCCAGATGCATTTGTAGGATTGGATAACCTGGAGAGTATCTCTTTCTATGACAACAAACTGGTCAGAATTCCCCAGTTGGCCCTTCAGAAAGTCCCCAATTTGAAATTTTTGGATTTAAACAAAAATCCAGTTCACAAAATCCAGGAAGGAGACTTCCGAAACATGCTTCACCTAAAAGAGTTGGGTATCAACAACATGATGGAGTTGGTGTCTATAGATCGTTATGCACTGGACAACCTACCAGAACTGACTAAGCTGGAGGCCACAAACAACCCCAAGCTGTCTTATATCCACCGGCTGGCCTTCAGAGACATGTCTTCTCTGGAGAGCCTGATGCTCAACAACAACGCTCTCACTGCTCTGTACCAGCATTCGGTGGAGGCCTTGCCGAACCTGCGGGAGATTAGTCTGCACAGTAACCCTCTACGCTGCGACTGCGTAATCCAGTGGATGAGTTCCAACAGGACCTCGGTACGTTTCATGGAGCCCCTGGCGATGCTTTGCACTTCCCCGCCAGAATTCAGGGGCCAGCGTGTTCGAGAGCTAAGACTGCTAGAGTCCCCTGAGCAATGCATCCCGCTGATCTGCCATGACACGTTCCCTGGCCACCTCAACCTAAATCTTGGCATGAGCGTCAGCCTGGACTGCAGGGCCATGGCTGAACCAGATCCGGAGATATACTGGGTGACCCCTCTTGGGAGCAAAATTACTAAGGACACTGTGTCAGAGCACTACCACCTGAGCAGTGAAGGGACTTTGTGGCTGTCCCATGTACAGGTGGAGGATTCTGGACACTACACTTGTGTGGCCCAGAACACTGAAGGGGCTGACACACGGGTTGCCTCCATTCGAGTGAACGGCACCCTGCTTGACAGTGCTCAGGTGATGAGGATCTATGTCAAGCAGACCGAGTCACACTCCATCCTTGTGTCTTGGAAAGTCAACTCCAACGTCATGTCTTCCAACATAAAATGGGCCTCAGCCACCATGAAGATTGACAACCCGCGCATCACTTACACAGCTCGCGTACCCGTTGACGTTCACGAATACAACCTTACTCATCTTCAACCTGCCACAGAGTATGAGGTATGTCTGACGGTCTCCAATATCCACCTGACGACGCACAAGTCTTGCGTAAATGTAACAACCCGTGGCTCAACATTTGCCCTGAACCTGTCAGAGCAGCACCCGAGCGCTGCAGTGCTCGCTGTCATGGCAACCGCACTGGCCTTCCTCAGTCTGGCTACCGTAGGCGTGTACACGGCTCGTAGATGGAAGAGGAAGAACTATCACCACTCCTTGAAGAAATACATGTTAAAGACGTCCTCCATCCCTCTCAATGAGCTTTACCCGCCGCTAATCAACCTGTGGGAGGCTGACGGGGAGAAGGACAAAGATGGCAGCACAGAGGGAAAACCTTCACCTGTGGACACCACACGTAGCTACTATATGTGGTGAGTATGTAGCGAGGAGACGTCTCCAGCAGCACAAACAGACAAGGAACTTTTGCCATTTTTGGTGCAAAAGTCATATAAAGTTGTAATGTTGGCTTTGCTAATAAGTAGCAGAGTGAACAAGGACAGAATTTGTATTAGTATAGCGTATCGCATTTCTTTGATTCTTTACATTTCTTGTTTTGGTCTTCAAGACAGCAACTGTATCTAGATTCCTTGTTACTTTAGTTGCTATGCTGTATCTGTGGTGCATTTCTAACTCACTTCTTTTGGGGTTAATAATACTGCAGCAGGAGGCAGCATTTGCAAAGATAAGTCTTTCTGTTTTGTGAAACAGGTAGACTGTGCACTGATAGGTATTGGAGTTTGTACGAACTTGAACAAATTGAAGCTGACAGACAGTTTTAGACTTGTTACACTGTCTACTGAATGTTGGCAACCGTGCAGTAATGTTGTATCAACTATACCTTTACACTTTGTCATTTAAAATTGAATAGCATTTTAGTTTGTAGATAAATGTGATGTTACATGCTAGAAACACAAATGTTGCTAAAGAAAAAACTTTTATTATTTTCAAACCATGAACATTAGAATGTTTTTGCCCTCTTCCTCATAAATAACATGAGGATGTACTTTTTTTTTGCTAGGATTTTCGCTGATTGGTTAGTATTTTCACATGTGCTGTTATCTTGACAATGTCAAAATAAATACTTTTCTGATTCTTTTGCAGACTTCTTTGTATTTTACTGTTTCAATTTTGAAATTAATTGCTGCCTATAAAGTAGTCATGTTTGCTTCACAATGATTGTTAGGAGGAATAAAAGTACAGCAGATAAACATTAACATTATTCAGATGTATCAGTATATTATAGAAAAAACACTCCAAGAACATTTTGACAGTTCCACAGTCCCATTTATGTTGCTTATGTGTAGTCTTTACCCCAACAGCTTCAACATCTACAGTATGCTGACAAGTAGTGATGTCCAGATACCACTTTTTCATTTCCGATGTGATATTGGCCGAAACCGATGTTGATCCGATACAATATCCGCAGGAATTATTACTTTTTATTTTAAAGAGTGGAATGTTCGAAAAGGTGTGATCAAGTCAAATGACTCAAAGAACAATGGTAGATATGAAAAACAGTAACCTACTTATCATTAACTATCTGGTATAGACTTATGCTGTCTTTAGGTTGAAGTGGTGGGGTCCTTTTTTGGCGACATCAAGTGCCAACAATAATTCATTGTTAAACTCATGACTAAGTTGAATAATGCAGACACATTTGTTACTGGATACTTTCTAATACGCATCTGCCTTCGAGACTTTGTATGTGTAAGTACTGTACAACAGTAATTATTTAATACTTGTTTAGATTAACATATTTTATGTTTTAGACTGCAATATTGTTTAATTAAGGACATTTATTACGAATGTCTAGCTTGTTTGCTATTGTGTGCTTATGCTGCTAGCTCCCAGTAGCAATGTTTATCTTTTGTGAATTACTTCACAAAAATTCAAGAAAAAAACAACCTTGTGTGCTTACTGCAGGATATTTAGCTGTTAACTGGCTGTCCATTTTTGTACATGTAAACATGCTGCAGGACTGCTTGTATCGGAGCACTCATATCAGATTTTCAATGCAAGCTGATATCATCTTATCCTTTTTTTTTGTAACTGTTATCGGATATAAATATTAGATCGGGACACCACTACAGCCAAGTTGTTCTAGCCCTCATGAACATAATCAAATAATTATTTAATTCAGGCAGACATAATTGCAGGGCTCGAATTTTACCGCGGCAACTTCGGCAAGTGACGCGACCGCCCTCGCCTTTTGCTGTAATGCCCTAATTTTCCTTCGCTTCCCGCCGTGCGTTCAAGAGCGCACTGCTGTGTTTAGATGGAGACAGGTGTGGACAATATTGTCCCCACACTAAAAGTATACAGCGAAGGAGAAAACTTTTTGATGTTTTGCAGCAGGCGATGCGTTGTGAACGTTGTCACAACTTGTTTATAAGGTCTTTACTTTGTTTACTGGGATGTTTATGGGATGTCCTTTATTTAACTGCAAACTGTATCAGTATTCAAATAACACCAATACTGGCTAAAATGTTTTGTCATCTAATCGAATTGAACGCTGGCTGTGAAGATTGTTTATTCGATGTGAGAGGGATCACTCCGGGTTTTTATTGTTGGCCAAACTGTTGTACTGAACCACTAGGAGGCAGAGGTGGGACCAAGTCATTGCTTTGCAAGTCACAAGTAAGTCTCAAGTCTTTGCCCTCGAGTCTCGAGTCAAGTCCCGAGTCAAGACAGGCAAGTCCCGAGTCAAGTCCAAAGTCAAGACTGGAAAGTCTCAAGTCAAGTCACAAGTCCTGCATTTTGAGTTTCGAGTCATTTCAAGTCCTTTTAACCACAGACTAATATTTTTACACAGATTGTGTATGCTTTTAAACCGCTGTATTAAAACAAGTGCATTTGAAATAGCAGGAAAAAAAATAGTACTGACATTGCAATTCATAATAGCACTATTAACCAGTCATTTTAATAGTTTAAACAATTTTAAACATTTAACTCATTCCTTTACAGAATAAACACATTTGCAAAAACAAGTGCAACTGTACTTATTTGTACAAAAGTGTTAACATTGTATTTCCATGGCATATTGCATTGTAACTAGTTCCACAGCAGTTTCTATTCTGTTCTTACCTTATCTCATTGATCTCATCTCATACTGTATGTGTGTTTATGTGTGCGTACACATGAAAAACATAACAAATACATGAACATAACAATGAACAGAGTTGTACTTTTTAGATGTCAGGGCCCTATGCAATATGTACACATATTCTTAATATAGTACACATTTTAACTGACCTTTATTTGACTATGTTTGTCTTTTTGTAGGTGGCTAAAATATGCGGTGCTGCTGACCGCCGTCTAACGTTATGTTACTGTGTGTGATACATTGACTAACGTAACATTATGTGTAGGTACCTCATGCAACCCTGCTTAAAAAAATCACTTGACAAAAAGTATGAATAAGGTAGCAAACTGCAGTGGACGCAACATATTGCTGTGTTTGAAATGATGTTATAACCATAGACATCTTATAAGTAGACGCAGTATTGGTTGCTGTGACGCGAGCAAATTGCATCTTGAAGTGGTGATGAGGAGCCGGCGAGCAGCCTAAACTGACAGTTGACAGGTAGAAAACAAAGATGGCGGGCTGGTGTTCAGCGTTTTCCTGCTCAAATGAGCGGACTGTTGAAAATAGGAATCGGGGGATTACTTTTTACAAGTAAGATTTAACATTAATGTACTATTGGTTGTATTTTATGAAAATAACATTACCACAGAGTTGAGAAGGAGCAAAGATCTTCAATATTTGTATGTGAAAATCAGAAATAAATCTTCTGGGGGAGGATGACCCCCCTACAGGGGTTTGGTTTACAAACTTTCAGCCCCACCTAAAACAAAATTCACCAGCCGCCACTGATTATGATGCATTCTCATTTTAGGCAAAATATAAGACAATACTTTCTTAACAGTATAATTGTAACCAGGAATAAGTCTTCAAGTAACAATATTCAAATACTAACATTGTTGGGTAAGACAGCATTTGGTTTTATTCTGAATCCAGTGAAACAGATTGGTGGTTTTAGCTGATATAAAGACTTTCAGGTGTTTATATGTGGCAGCTCCTCTCTGAGCTGACACCTTACCGTGGTAGAGGAGTTTGCGTGTCCCAATGATCCTAGGAGCTATGTTGTCCGGGGGCTTTATGCCCCCTGGTAGGGTCTCCCAAGACAAACTGGTCCTAGGTGAGGGATCAGACAAAGAGCAGCTCGAAGACCTCAATGAGAAATAAAAACTATGGACCCAGATTTCCCTCGCCCGGACGCGGGTCACCGGGGCCCCCCTCTGGAGCCAGGCCCGGAGGTGGGGCACGATGGCGAGCGCCTGGTGGCCGGGCCTGTCCCTATGGGGCCCGGCCGGGCACAGCCCGAAGAGGCAACGTGAGTTCCCCCTCCAATGGGCTCACCACCCATAGCAGGGGTCATAGAGGTCGGGTGCGATGTGAGCTGGGCGGCAGCCGAAGGCAGGGCACTTGGCGGTCCGATCCTCGGCTACAGAAGCTAGCTCTTGGGACGTGGAACGTCACCTCGCTGGGGGGGAAGGAGCCTGAGCTAGTGCGCGAGGTGGAGAAGTTCCGACTAGACATAGTCGGACTCACTTCGACGCACAGCAAGGGCTCTGGAACCAGTTCTCTCGAGAGGGGCTGGACTCTCTTCTACTCTGGCGTTGCCTGCAGTGAGAGGCGACGGGCTGGGGTGGAAATTCTTGTTTCCCCCCGGCTCAGAGCCTGCATGTTGGAGTTCAACCCGGTGGATGAGAGGGTAGCTTCCCTCCGCCTTCGGGTGGGGGAACGGGTCCTGACTGTGGTTTGCGCTTACGCGCCAAGCCGCAGCTCAGAGTACCCACCCTTTTTGGATTCACTCGAGGGAGTACTTGAGAGTGCTCCCCCGGGTGATTCCCTCGTTCTACTGGGGGACTTCAACGCTCATGTTGGCAGCGACAGTGAAACCTGGAGAGGCGTGATTGGGAAGAATGGCTGCCCGGATCTGAACCCGAGCGGTGTTTTGTTATTGGACTTTTGTGCCCGTCACAGATTGTCCATAACGAACACCATGTTCAAACATAAGGGTGTCCATATGTGCACTTGGCACCAGGACACCCTAGGCCGCAGTTCCATGATCGACTTTGTAGTTGTGTCGTCGGATTTGCGGCCTCATGTTTTGGACACTCGGGTGAAGAGAGGGGCGGAGCTTTCTACCGATCACCACCTGGTGGTGAGTTGGCTGCGATGGTGGGGGAGGATGCCGGACAGACCTGGCAGGCCCAAACGCATTGTGAGGGTTTGCTGGGAACGTCTGGCAGAGTCTCCTGTCAGAGAGAGTTTCAATTCCCACCTCCGGAAGAACTTTGAACATGTCACGAGGGAGGTGCTGGACATTGGGTCCGAATGGACCATGTTCCGCACCTCTATTGTCGAGGCGGCTGATTGGAGCTGTGGCCGCAAGGTAGTTGGTGCCTGTCGTGGTGGTAATCCTAGAACCCGTTGGTGGACACCGGCGGTGAGGGATGCCGTCAAGCTGAAGAAGGAGTCCTATCAGGTTCTTTTGGCTCATAGGACTCCTGAGGCAGCGGACAGGTACCGACAGGCCAAGCGGTGTGCGGCTTCGGCGGTCGCGGAGGCAAAAACTCGGACATGGGAGGAGTTCGGGGAAACCATGGAAAACAACTTCCGGACGGCTTCGAAGCGATTCTGGACCACCATCCGCCACCTCAGGAAGGGGAAACGGTGCACTATCAACACCGTGTATGGTGAGGATGGTGTTCTGCTGACCTCGACTGCGGATGTTGTGGATCAGTGGAGGGAATACTTCGTAGACCTCCTCAATCCCACCAACATGTCTTCCTATGAGGAAGCAGTGCCTGGGGAATCTGTGGTGGGCTCTCCTATTTCTGGGGATGAGGTTGCTGAGGTAGTTAAAAAGCTCCTCGGTGGCAAGGCCCCGGGGGTGGATGAGATCCGCCCGGAGTTCCTTAAGGCTCTGGATGCTGTGGGGCTGTCTTGGTTGACAAGACTCTGCAGCATCGCGTGGACATCGGGGGCGGTACCTCTGGATTGGCAGACCGGGGTGGTGGTTCCTCTCTTTAAGAAGGGCAACCGGAGGGTGTGTTCTAACTATCGTGGGATCACACTCCTCAGCCTTCCCGGTAAGGTCTATTCAGGTGTGCTGGAGAGGAGGCTACGCCGGATAGTCGAACCTCGGATTCAGGAGGAACAGTGTGGTTTTCGTCCTGGTCGTGGAACTGTGGACCAGCTCTATACTCTCGGCAGGGTCCTTGAGGGTGCATGGGAGCTTGCCCAACCAGTCTACATGTGTTTTGTGGACTTGGAGAAGGCATTCGACCGTGTCCCTCGGGAAGTCCTGTGGGGAGTGCTCAGAGAGTATGGGGTATCGGACTGTCTGATTGTGGCGGTCCGCTCCCTGTATGATCAGTGCCAGAGTTTGGTCCGCATTGCCGGCAGTAAGTCGGACACGTTTCCAGTGAGGGTTGGACTCCGCCAAGGCTGGCCTTTGTCACCGATTCTGTTCATAACTTTTATGGACAGAATTTCTAGGCGCAGTCAAGGCTTTGAGGGGGACTGGTTTGGTAGCTGCAGGATTAGGTCTCTGCTTTTTGCAGATGATGTGGTCCTGATGGCTTCATCTGGCCAGGATCTTCAGCTCTCGCTGGATCGTTTCGCAGCTGAGTGTGAAGCGACTGGGATGAGAATCAGCACCTCCAAGTCTGAATCCATGGTTCTCGCCCAGAAAAGGGTGGAGTGCCATCTCCGGGTTGCGGAGGAGACCCTGCCCCAAGTGGAGGAGTTCAAGTACCTCAGAGTCTTGTTCACGAGTGAGGGAAGAGTGGATCTTGAGATCGACAGGCGGATCGGTGCGGCGTCTTCAGTAATGCGGACGCTGTATCGATCCGTTGTGGTGAAGAAGGAGCTGAGCCGGAAGGCAAAGCTCTCAATTTACCGGTCGATCTACGTTCCCATCCTCACCTATGGTCATGAGCTTTGGGTTATGACCGAAAGGACAAGATCACGGGTACAAGCGGCCGAAATGAGTTTCCTCCGCCGGGTGGCTGGGCTCTCCCTTAGAGATAGGGTGAGAAGCTCTGCCATCCGGGGGGAGCTCAAAGTAAAGCCGCTGCTCCTCCACATCGAGAGGAGCCAGATGAGGTGGTTCGGGCATCTGGTCAGGATGCCACCCGAACGCCTCCCTAGGGAGGTGTTTAGGGCACGTCCGACCGGTAGGAGGCCACGGGGAAGACCCAGGACACGTTGGGAAGACTATGTCTCCCGGCTGGCCTGGGAACGCCTCGGGATCCCCCGGGAGGAGCTGGACGAAGTGGCTGGGGAGAGGAAAGTCTGGGCTTCCCTGCTTAAGCTGCTGCCCCCGCGACCCGATCTCGGATAAGCGGAAGAAGATGGATGGATGAAGGTGTTTATATATGTTTAAGTATTTAGCAGACGCTTTTATCCAAAGCGACATACATAAAAAATACATATATAACAATCACTGTAAACATGATCATTTAAGGGAAGATTGTAATACAAAATATCAATACAAAGTGTCAAGACAGAATAAACTCTCTGCTGCTGCAGCAACAGAGATACGGTCTATAAGATATATAGATATCTAATGTATTCATACATTGTTTATGTAGGATATACGCATGTATATATAACGTAATTATATTGTTTCTTCAACTTAAAAATAGCTGACCGTTTTTTTCCCCATTCTCTGGGCTTATATTCCCAGTTTTGATTTCGGACGTCTGGTCACTTATAGCATATAAGAATATTATATTACTGTTAAGCAAACTATGAATAATAAAACATGTGTCCGTTATCATAGCTACACGTATGACAAAAAAGCGCGTGAAAATGAGAGGTGGGACCAAGTCATTGCTTTGCAAGTCACAAGTAAGTCTCAAGTCTTTGCCCTCAAGTCTCGAGTCAAGTCCCGAGTCAAGACAGGCAAGTCCTGAGTCAAGTCCAAAGTCAAGACTGGAAAGTCTCAAGTCGAGTCCCAAGTCCTGCATTTTGAGTTTCGAGTCCTTTCAAGTCCTTTTAACCACATACTAATATTTTTACACAGATTGTGTATGCTTTTAAAACGCTGTATTTATTTATTAAACAAGTGCATTTGAAATTGCAAGAAAAAAAATAGTGCTGACATTGCAATTCATAATAGCACTATTAACAGTAATTATAATAGTTTAAACAATTTTAAACATTTAACTCATTCCTTTACAGAATAAACACATTTGCAAAAACAAACATTAACATACTATTGGTTGTATTTTATGAAAATAATATTACCACAGAGTTGAGAAGGAGCAAAGATATTCAATATTTGTATGTGAAAATCACAAATAAATCTTCTGGGGGAGGATGACCCCCCTAAAGGGGTTTGGTTTACAAACTTTCAGCCCCACCTAAAACACAATTCACCAGCCGCCACTGATTATGATGCATTCTCATTTTAGGCAAAATATAAGACAATACTTTCTTAACAGTATAATTGTAACCAGGAATAAGTCATCAAGTAACAATATTCAAATACTAACATTGTTGGGTAAAACAGCATTTGGTTTTATTCTGAATGTAGTGAAACAAATTGGTGGTTTTAGCTGATATAAAGACTTTCAGGTGTTTATATATGTTTAAGTATTTGGCAGACGCTTTTATCCAAAGCGACATACATAAAAAATACATACATAACAATCACTGTAAACATTATCATTTAAGGGAAGAATGTAATACAAAATATCAATACAAAGTGTCAAGACAGAATAAACTCTCTGCTGCTGCAGCAACAGAGATACAGTCTATAGGTCCCTAGGATATATAGATATCTAATGTATTCATACATTGTTTATGTAGGATATACGCATGTATATATAACCTAATCATATTGTTTCTTCAATTTAAAAATAGCTTACCGTTTTTTCCCCCTTCTCTGGGATTATATTCCCAGTTTTGATCTCGGACGTCTGGTCACTTATAGCGTATAAGAATATTATATTACTGTTAAGCAAACTATGAATAATAAAACTTGCCAAAACATGTGTCCGTTATCATAGCTACACGTATGACAAAAAACCGCGTGAAAATCAGTGGTATTCAGTGAGGTAAAATGAATTAAATGCGCTGACAGTTCATTGCTCCTGACAAATGAATTGCACTGAGTGGAGCGGATCACCACTCCAAGATGGCGGCCCCGCGTCTCGTCTGCGCCAGTAGTGCTCGATGCTGCGTACCCTTAAAACATGTCTATGGTTATAACGTTAGCAGTGAGTTTACAGCCTCACTGATTTAACTACACAGCAAATAAAAGTCATGTTACTTAGCCAATAAACGTTATCTTACATTCAAAACTTACCCTTCTTTGGGCAACTTCAAATGTCGAACGAAGTTGGAAGTTGTTGCGTCTCCGTCTGTAATATTCGAACTGCGTGATTTGCATACGGCAATTCGTTTTTTGTTGACCAAGTCGTAGTTTTTATACCCGAACGAAACCAACTTTGGTATAAATCTTTCTCACTGGCGCGTTGTTTGACAACTCTTGTTCATTGGTTGTCCTGCAATTTGATTGGCTGAATGCTGTGTGATGAAAACAATGTAGATCTAATTTGATTGGCTGTTGTACTGAGAGCACACACGCTGACACGCAGCACACGCTGATAGACAGACACGTACAAAATGAAAGATACGGAGCGCTCCCAAATAACTTTTTAAGCTTTAGGTTTTGGGGAAAGTAGCAAGTCATGTCAAGTCAAAAGGCTCAAGTCCAAGTGAAGTCACAAGTCATTGATGTTAAAGTCTAAGTCGAGTTGCAGTCTCTTTACATTTTGTCAAGTCGAGTCTAAAGTCATCAAATTCATGACTCGAGTCTGACTCGAGTCCAAGTCATGTGACTCGAGTCCACACCTCTGCTAGGAGGCGTTGGAGAAGAAAAAAGCTTGTTTATTAGACTTCATCTTCATTAGCCAAACTGCTTTGTGTTTTATTTTGATATCAAAAAGTAAACACAAGGCTTTTTTTTTTTACATTAATTGTGGTTTTTTCATGTCACTAAGGTGTTACTTCAAAAATCATTCATATGACACAGCATTTTGTTAATGTTTTATTGTGTATAGTTAATTCCTATACGACATATTTCTGCTCAAACTCTTAATGGATCTGTCCCGATACAGCATCTACATCTACATATAAATGTACATCACTTAAAAAAATAAATAAAAACTCTCTCTATCAAAATGTAAAAATAGAGATAAAGGCATCATGTAACGACAAAAAGCTGACAAGTTGATGTTATTAAAGAATTTTAAAAAACTAATATTTGTTTATAGATATATGGATAACGTTTATCCATAGTCTTTTTATTAGACATTACAAATGACATGATGGTATTATGTTCACACCCCAACACTGCTTTACCCAACAATCAGTAACCATGATTTCAATATTGATAACAATAATCTTAATTATTACTTTGGCCATACTTGGCAGCCCAGATCTCATACATGAACACTATTTTTTTTAATCTATATATATATATATATATATATATATATATATATATATATATATATATATATATATATATATATATATATATATATATATATATATATATATATATATATATATATATATATATATATCTCCTGCCCCGAAAGAAAATAATGTTTGCCTTGGTGTCCTTCTAACTTGCCTTGGTGCCCTAAAATATGAGCTCTCCTTTAAGGAAATACTCGCCTTGACCTTAAAAAGTTACAATTCGAGGCCTGTAATTGTTTCGTGGACTCTGATAAAAAATGATTTTCATTCATTTCAAACAAAAATGAAAGAAAAATACTGACTTATTGTAACTAAAAAGTCATGTGGCTACAATAAAGCAGTGCATACATTCAGGCCAAGGAGATGGACCTAACATTACAAACCCTGTGACCCAAGTGTGAGTCAATGTGGCTGTGGAGAGACGCAACGAAAACCAAGATTGGAGGCGGAGCTGTCCGGCGTGTTCTGGCTCCGAGCCGCACAGCGGTACCGGTAACAGTATGACTATGAGTGGGAGAGAGATGTGGTACATATACATAAATCAAATGCCATCACACCACGAGACAGGTCACTTAATGAGAGAATCGATGTGAATAAAAATGGAAGCATTTTTCTAACAAAAGGGTGGGGAGGCCCATTTCATAAATTGTTGCTTATAGATCTATCACGTGTTCCAGGTATAAATAAAAATGTACACAAAATAACAAGTAGGCTTTTAAAATATGTTATCATCTAATTTGTGTCTTGTTACAGTGAGGGTATGACGCTTCTGTCAAATCTATAGAGAAAGTTTTGAATATACTTTACCTTGTGACACATGTATGACCCTCCCTTTTTTACTTTGTCAGTGCCTGATAGAGGACCTGTCTAAAATAAAAATGTAGATATTAGAATCAAAATTCAAGCTTAAAATCATTCTTAGAGATGTTGCGGTGGTGTGACATTACCGGGTTATTTTGTTGCTCTGCGGAGTGATGCACTGTCCACCAGTCTGACGTCCATTCCCACGCATTCCCCACCATGTCAAACACACCAAAAGAATTGGCGGGAAAAGACATCACCTGCAGGGTGTCAGACATTCCGATCATATATTTGGGCTGCTAATCAATGGGAAAGATTGCAACTTTGCCAGGTGACTTTGCAGAAACAAAGGAGAAAAGGAAAAGAAAAATGAAAGTGAAGAAAATAGTCTCCTAATTGTTAAAATGAATAGTTTTTTGGTGTCTATAGAAAAACACAAACATTGTAATGTCAGTTTTCTTTAAAAAAGTATTAGAGGTGCATGATGAATAGTATTATATTTTAGGAGTTATCATGTCACACTGATGAATCCAATACCATAAAAAATTGCTCAGCTAACCGATAAAAATGCTCTAATGAGGTGAGATTACCCACACTGTGCAGTAGGGGGGTTAGGGTGAGCAAATGAAGCGCTCCTTTTCTCCTACTTAGAATGCTTCAAGCCTGCCGTAAACTTCCTTTGAGCTCATTGTAAACAAACATGGCGTTGATCTTGTGCTACTTTGTCACTATTTCGGAGGAAGACTTGTGTGTGCTATTTGCAAAATGCTCTGCAAATATTCCACGAGGAGGAAAATAACATCACGCTTCAACTAGGGCTGCAACTAACGATTAATTTGATAATCGATTAATCTGTCGATTATTACTTCGATTGATCGATTAATAATCGGATAAAAGAGACAAACTACATTTCTATCCTTTCCAGTATTTTATTGAAAAAAAACAGCATACTGGCACCATACTTATTTTGATTATTGTTTCTCAGCTGTTTGTACATGCTGCAGTTTATAAATAAAGGTTTATAAAAAAAATTGTTTTAATAAAATAAAATATTAAATTTAAAAAAATAAATATAAAAATAAATTGCCTCTGCGCATGCGCATAGCACAGATCCAACAAATCGATGACTAAATTAATCGCCAACTATTTTTATAATCGATTTTAATCACATCAATCCTTATAAGCCACTATTGCTACGACAGTGTTTTGAAAGTGTAATTGTTATTGCTATAGCCAGACTTAGTTAGAAGACCTAATGAACCTAATTGGACTAGTCTTTTGAAAGCCTATGAAGGCATGTGCTGCCAGAAAAGCTGCCACAGAACCAGAAAAAAAAGTACCGTCAGGACAAATCTACAGGTACAGTTTGTCAAATCCACCTTTGTTTGAGTCTTTCTTATCTTAAATCTACATTTGAAACATAATAGAGAAAATATTTTTGGTTATCAGTCTTGAAAAACAGGAGGTATCGGCTAAAAAATTTTTTTCATGCATCCCTATGTAATATTAACAATTCTACTAGCTGTCGTCACCTATAACACAAAACTAAACTTGTTCAGATAGCTTAGTATAATTGACCTATATCAGATTGATGTTAACATCTTTAATGCACAAAATGTATCAACGTGCATCCTTAAATTTTGCTAGAAACAGCTTGTACACACCTGCAGTAAACCAAAAGTAATCGAGCACAGGATCAATACAGTATCTATCTAAGATTATACGGTTTACCGCTATCCATACAGTGCACGTAATACAATTACAATCATATTATTCATGAGATCTGCAAAAACCTGAGCGGCCAATTATCATTAGCATTTTTTATTTCCTGTGGATTCTCATCACTATTAAATCTTCTAAATCAATTACAAATCAGGTTTCTTCCAGCTAAATGATGAAATCTCTTCGACAGGGCCAAATGGCGGGATTTCATTTCCTGACCCTTACGATCTTACCGGTGAGGTTTTGACATATCCATCTTCTGCAGAATTATGTTGGGGGAAGTCCCCCTGCCAGAGGTTGGCGAAGTGTTGCCCCTTTGGGTTCAGCAGATTTCCCCATGGGTAAAGTCTACAAGTAACAATGAAATGGAGAAATATTGCATACAGAACTGGTGAGGGTGGAATTTTCAATCTCACCTGTCTCTTAAATTGCCCCTACAGGCGTACTCCCACTCTGCTTCTGTGGGAAGCCTCTTGCTGACCCAGGTACAGTAGGTAACAGCGTCCGCCCAAGAGACATGAATAACAGGATGATCCAGTCTTGAAAAATACATGATTTTAGTTTTTTCACCAAAACTGATTTAAAAATGGGGGTTCTTTCCAAATCAAAGCTCCTTACCTGTCTTTGATATCACTGTCAGAACCCTCTGGGTGTCTCCAGTTGGCACCATTCACTGGGAGCCACCAGGGGGCAGCAGCCACCTTGAAATGCAAGCATTTGTTATGTAAATGATGCAGTTAAGGACTATAATACTGTATTTCCAACTATTGAGCCATCCATCCATCCATTTTCTACCGCTTATTTCCTTCGGGGTTGCGGGGGGTGCTGGAGCCTATCTCAGCTACAATCAGGCGGAAGGCGGGGTACACCCTGGACAAGTCGCCACCTCATCGCAGACTATTGAGCCAAATAAAGTGAAATGTCTTTTTTACTGCTGTGGATTGCTTCCTGCTGATGTGCACTGTAACTAAGGGACAGCGTGTCTCGGATGGTAAAGCGGCCGTGCCAACAACTTGAGGGTTCTAGGTTCAATCCCAGCTTCCGTCATCTTAGCCACGTCTGTTGTGTCCTTGGGCGATACACTTCACCCTTGCTCCAGATTTGTCGTGGTTAGGGCCTTGCATGGCAGCTCCCGCCATCAGTGTGTGAATGGGTGAATGTGGAAATAGTGTCAAAGCGCTTTGACACTATCACTTGAAGGTAACAAAGCGCAATAACCCATTTACCATATGCAATGGGGAAAAAAACACATGTCAGCAGGAAACGGTGGGAAAACAAAGCCCCAGAAAGTGCATGGTTTCAATGGCAACCACAAAAACAGAGCCCCATCTGGGATAGTTGAGCGGTCTATAAGAGGAAACGTTGTAAAATAATACAAAAACATACTTACCGCTTGTGTGATTTGGCTTTTGACAGTCTCACTCAGAATTCCTTCAAAAACAAACGAATCCCCAAACTTCTCTGCCTGAGAGAATAAAAAGCGATATGCAAATGACCCCTCAGTTCGCTGTGTTAAGTAAAACAATACACGCATAGCAATTCGGACTTGACTAGCACCTCGGTCACGTAGCCAGTGGCATTGACAAAGCTCTGAAACTGTCGGTTGGTGACTTCCTGGATGTCCATGTAGAAAGAGTCCACATGGACCCGCCTCTGAGGACCCTCGCCATCAGCAGGGATGCCCGGGCTGTCTGTTCCCATTAGAAATTCTCCGCCAGAAATCAGCACCATCTACAGTATATGCAGGAAATAGTCATGCAAATGTTGTGATTTTCTGTCTTCGGTTCGTCAAACAACATATTTACAAACGGGAACAGCTCATCAATTCCGCGTATTTAAGCGCCCAAACAAACTGCAAACTAACCCACTACGGGGCCAAAGAAAGTTGTGAGGTGTAGGACACTGTGTGACAACAGTGCGACTTCCTGGAAGTGACTGCATCTGTTGATGTAAATAAATTTGTGTGAACACACAATCGCTCGTTCGCTTGTTTTTGGATATGGCACGAGCGCCAGCACTTTGATAAAGAAGGTAAATAACACTACTAAGTTAAATAAATAACTCAGGGCAAAGTAAGGAAGTGGTATTGGTGTGTTTCTGTCTACCCCTGCGCCAACTAGTCTTCAAGAAAAGGTGAAAGTGATGTTATATGTTAATTAATATATTTCAGACATAATTTATATGCATTGTTTTCTGCTTACAAAACCACAATTATTTTCTGTAAAATGTGTGTTGTATTAATATTTTCAGATGTCTGGAACAGATTAATTGGATTTGTGCAAACAATTGCTACTGTTTTTGTTTGATTCACTCTTTGGAATGGAAAGATATAAAAAACTGGACTACCACTGTACAAGCTGTACACGGACTACTCTAATGTGTATCTATATGCAAAAGCAGTTATTATAGAATTGTCCCTTGAGAAAGTATAATAACACTGTTACAGAAATGTGAGGGGTGTACTCACTTTGTTGATACACCGTATAATGTGATAAAAGATTGACTTAATCTATTTAGGACACACACACAAAAAAGGGGAGTTTAGCTAAGAAAACTTATATTATGTATTTTTGTCAGTCGTATCAATTGTTTTATGTAATCATGTAATGTACAAGCTGAGTGTCTACAACAGCACATTTGGCACCTAAATCTCGTGATTTTTTCATGTTTTAATATTGTGAATCTGTGTACTGTACCATGTTTTGAATGTGTTTGTCTTAATTTTAATATCAATTTACCAAGACAGTGGAGATGACAATTAGCCATTGGCTATAATCTCACATATTTACATATCAAACATTAATTAATATGTATTGTCCCCTTTTTAAATAAACAAAATCTCAGTTTATAGCCTCCAGCAGACACAAGTACCGCCTCATAAATACACAAAAGGAGTTAAGTAATTAGTTTATGACCAACGTTACCTTACTTAGTATCTTCTCCTCCCCATTTGCACCAGAAAGCACCTCATTTGTTCCAAGAGTATATTTTACAGCTGCATCCTGCGATGATGTCTTGTGCTCTACAACGGGGTCTCTCTTCAAACTCTCACAGCCACAGCTCGCTCTGCCCTGCACGGCTTCTGGCTCCGACTGAGCCCCGTATACATACATTTTGTCCAGGCGTCCCAAAAAAAACACCAATACAGCCAAAACCCCGAGCATCGTCGCTCAGGCACCGCTCTTGTTGTTTACACTTCCACTTCCGCAAAGGCACGTGATTAGTCTTCTTCCGCTTTGCTTTTTTTTTTTAATTGCGCAGCTGGTCAAAGTACTTGAATACATTGCCGTAAACACAACAAAATGGTTTAGCTTGTAAAAGTAGTGGTTTTAAATGAAGGTGAAAGGAAATATTTGCCACTTAGTTGTGGTGTGATATGACAATATTACCCAGAGAAAAATAGTGCCGCCTGGCGGGAAGAAGCGGCAGCGGTCGAGCAGCAGCGGGAGCTCAGAGCAACGCCTGTCCGCCTGCCTGCTCGCCTCCTCGGCGGCCGAGCTGTCACGAACACAGACTGGGTCCATTTCGCTGGGTCTCACTATCGGCCAGCCGAAGGAGAGGAGAAGAAGGAGAAAGAAGCCGCCGTCATGTTGTCGTAACTCGCTTTCGAAGAGCTGAACATCGTACATCGCCACCGAGGTAAAGTTGAGCCTCAAAACTTATTTTCTTATCTTCATCATGTCTCTCACAGAGAGAAAAGATGGAGCTCTCTCCTTAAATGGACAGCATGTTTTCTTCTCCACTGCTGAAGACCGTTATCTGTGGCTCAACCATGTTGGGATTTTTCTTGATCGATTCAAATTCAAAATGTGTTTTGTTTAACCCAGAAATGACAACCATGCATGATTGTGTGTAAAACAGTAAAATGCACGAACAATCTTTATTTGGGGTCTGTTAGGCTACACTAATCTGTGTCAGATGGAGCAAAGTGGACCTGTTGCAGGTGCACAGCTTCTTGTTTGCTGCACAAATTATTAACTATTCAGCTGAGCCAGCAGGACTCTATTCCTCTGACATGAAAGGTTGTTTACTGTAGATGCAAATACATGCCTTACTTATCTAATGACAATCTACGGAGCCCCTTAAAGGCCTACTGAAATGAAATTTTCTTATTTAAACGGGGATAGCAGATCCATTCTGTGTCATACTTGATCATTTTGCGATATTGCCTTATTTTTGCTGAAAGGATTTAGTAGAGAATATCGACGATAAAGTTCGCAACTTTTGGTCGCTGATAAAAAAAAGCCTTGCCTGTACCGGAAGTAGCGTGACGTCGCAGGTTGAAGGGCTCCTCACATTTCCCCATTGTTTACACCAGCAGCGAGAGCGATTCGGACCGAGAAAGCGACGATTACCCCATTAATTTGAGCCAGGATGAAAGATTCGTGAATGAGGAACGTGAGAGTGAAGGACTAGAGTGCAGTGCAGGACGTATCTTTTTTCGCTCTGACCGTAACTTAGGTACAAGGGCTCATTGGATTCCACACTTTCTCCTTTTTCTATTGTGGATCACGGATTTGTATTTTAAACCACCTCGGATACTATATCCTCTTGAAAATGAGAGTCGAGAACGTGAAATGGACATTCACAGTGACTTTTATCTCCACGACAATACATCAGCGAAGCACTTTAGTTATGGAGCTAACGTGATAGCATCGTGCTTAAATGCAGATAGAAACAAAATAAATAAGCCCCTGACTGGAAGGATAGACAGAAGATCAACAATACTACCAAACACTGGACCTGTAACCACACGGTTAATGCTGTACCGCCTGGCGAAGCCTAGCAATGCTGTTGCTAAGGACGCCATTGAAGCTAACTTAGCTACCGGACCTCGACAGAGCTATGCTAAACACATTAGCTCTCCACCTACGCCAGCCCTCATCTGCTCATCAACACCCGTGCTCACCTGCGTTCCAGCGATCGACGGCGCAACGAAGGACTTCACCCGATCATCGATGCGGTCGGCGGCTAGCGTCGGATAGCGCGTCTGCTATCCAACTCAAAGTCCTCCTGGTTGTGTTGCTGCAGCCGGCCGCTAATACACCGATCCCACCTACAGCTTTCTTCTTTGCAGTCTCCATTGTTAATTGAACAAATTGCAAAAGATTAACCAACACAGATGTCCAGAATACTGTGGAATTTTGCGATGAAAACAGAGCTGTTTGTATTGGGATACAATGTGTCCCAATACTTCCGCTTCAACCATTGACATCACGCGCAAACGTCATCATACCTAGACGTTTTGAACCGGAAGTTTCCCGGGAAATTTAAAATTGCACTTTATAAGTTAACCCGGCCGTATTGGCATGTGTTGCAATGTTAAGATTTCATCATTGATATATAAACTATCAGACTGCGTGGTTGGTAGTAGTGGGTTTCAGTAGGCCTTTAAGGGACATGAATGTTTTGCGAGATTTCGCAATACTTTTGCGAGATCTCGCGATACTTTTGCGAGATCTCGCGATACTTTTGCGAGATCTCGCGATACTTTTGCGAGATCTCGCGATACTTTTGCGAGATCTCGCGATACTTTTGCGAGATCTCGCGATACTTTTGCGAGATCTTGCAATACTTTTTGCGAGATCTCGCAAAAGGTTTTTTTCCTATGTCAGTGAACCGGAAGTAAAACAGACACAGCGATGGCGGACCGGAAGTGAAACAGACACCGCGATGGATGAGCGGGAGCATGCGGGAGCCTACCCATCATCTGTGCTCTGTTGTGGGATCATAATACGATTTGATGTCTTTATATGTTAGGCCAATACTAAAATAGAAATCAATTAACTTCTCCCATGGATGATGGGTAGGCTCCTCCATCGCTTTGTCTGTTTCACTTCCGGTTCACCATCGCTGTGTCTGTTTTACTTACGGTTCACTGACATAGGAAAAAAACCTATTGCGAGATCTCGCAAAAAGTATTGCGAGATCTCGCAAAACATATTTTTCCCTCCATGTCCTTTTAGGGGCTCCGTAATAATCAAACTACCATTTAAAAAGGAATCATTGTTATGATGACAGCTACGATAAACCATTTTACTTCTGAAAACTTTTCTTGACATTCATTTTCTCTTGCGGTAGGTGTCCCTTGGGTGTGTGTCCAACATGTCGGATAAAATGTCCAGCTTCCTGCACATCGGGGACATCTGCTCTCTGTATGCGGAGGGATCTACCAATGGGTTCATCAGTACCTTGGGGTAAGTGCATTGGACTGGCCCACGCGATTACCACATTCGTGCACACCCCATATCATAGGATGTTTTAACGAAAGTTTTTTGTATTATATGATTTTCTGTGTTAGCCTGCTCTAAACTCCCCATTCTACCCCAGCTCTCTCCCCTCTCTATGACATCATCACTAGTTGACGCTGTAATTCTCCGGAAACAAAGTTAAACCACCAGTATCTGTTCATTTTGTATATTGATTACCCCAGTGGCGGGCCGTGCGTTTCCCGCCTAGGCCTTCAGTGATGTCCGACTTCAATAATTACCTCTCAAAATACCATAATTTATGTCACCACATGACCATTGCAGGAGAAATACTATACAGAAACACATTTACACATTATTGGGCATTGAATCACCACATCAACGGTGTACAAAACGGGTTATTTTTCGGCGCATTTCAAAATCAATAAAACATATCTTATGTGGAACTGTCAAAATTATAACTGCAAAAAACATATTAAACGTGAAAAAACAAAAATATATATATCTGAACTCACAATTTGAAGAACCCATTCGAGCTTCCGGGGTTGGCCCATATCGTCTCACAAGATGTAGTTTCTCTTTAAATATCCTTCTTGAAAATGGCTTTGCAAATATATGTGTTGTCTTGTCTAATCATAAAAGATGCAGACGAGGCGTGTTGGCTAAGTTCTTAAAAGTTTACTCCACAGCGTGCGCATCAAAAACACCGGCATGGCTACATTAAACCTAAACGGGGCTACTGCGCATTCTCTTCACTACTGTGGAATGCTGGGTAATGGAGTTCTTATGTTACCTAGCTCAGTCGTCCCCAACCTTTTTGTATCTGCGGACCGGTCAACGCTTGGAAATTTGGCCCACAGACCGGGGGTCCCTGCAGACTGTATTGATATATATTGATATATAATGTAGGAACCAGAAATATTAATAACAGAAAGAAACAACCCTTTTGTGCGAATGAGTGTAAATGGGGGAGGGAGGTTTTTTGGGTTGGTGCACTAATTGTAAGTGTATCTTGTGTTTTTTATGTTGATTTAATAAAAAATAAAAAATAAAAACATATATATATATATATATATATATATATATATATATATATATATATATATTTTTTTTTTTTTTTTTTAAATTTTCTTATTTCTTGTGCGGCCCGGTACCAATCGATCCACGGACCGGTACCGGGCCGTGGCCCGGTGGTTGGGGACCACTGACCTAGCTCATAACATCACAATATATATCTGCCGTAGGCCAGCTGGAAGGCCTTACTGACAACAACTTGTGAACTGATTGGCTATCGCAACTGTCTGTCAAATGTTCGTGCCTGTTCACTTACAGTGCACGGAGGCCCGCGTTGTTGATTCTGAAGGCCCGGACAGATTTTGTACAGCATGGCAACATAAGCTAGCTGAATTCTGATTGGATAAAAATGCTATAACCTAAAAACAATAGCACTGGAAGGAACATAATATGACATGAAGAGAATATGAATACTTTTAGATATTTAGGGAAAGTAAATTAAAAAATACTATTATCTTTAATTATGATCATGATTTCTGGTTATGTTAGGCCAGCAGAGAAGGCATTGTTGGCCCTGACGGCACACCACTGGGTTATCCCAAAACAGCACAATTTAATAAAGAACATTCCTTTTATAAAGAAAAACAAACTTTTAGAAGAGAAATATTGCTTAATAATACAATAGAATGTACTACTAACAACTACAGTAGTTTTATGAAGTAATGTAAGAATAATATACACTATTAACCTTGGAGAGTGGACTTCTACGGTGTCTCTTTCCAGCTGCTTCTCCATCAAACACACCATCAGCAGTTTTTTCATATTTTCATGGATAAATGTCTGCCACTTAGAGATCCTTTTAACATTCTTAGCTGGCGTTAGACTCGTTTTGCTTCCAAATGGTGGAGGCTACCTACATGTAATTGAATATGGTGCCCCGCAAGGGCAAAATTTAAGCCACCAAACCTTAAAAATTATGCTTTTTTTCATGCATTTAAAGTAATATATTGTATGAATGGATATACTGTATGTAGGCTATTAATTGTGCACTATTGACGAGTTATGCCCTGTAAATTCGGACACCGAAGAAAGACTTTGATCACCGAAACAGCACTGCCAAAACAGGATGTTGTGATGACGTAGGCAAAACTCATACGATTGTCTGGAGCGGAGGCAGCGTGTCTGTGGTGTGGACCTACTTTATTGTTACCCAGATGTACCCGCGGGCAGCGATCTGTGCAGGTATTAAGAGGTAGAAGTAGAGAAAGGCTGGAGCAGCAGCACTAAGCAAGTGTGACGTCAGGCTTGCTGCAGCGCTCGCTGTTCATCACAAACATGGAGCGGCAGAAGAAGGAGCCCTCAAACACGAGTACAGTCTCCAATAACACCAGAAAAACATGTTAGATTTGTTGCTTGTTGTTTTTAATAAAGAAAAAGTCACTAAAAGAATTGGAGAAGTCTATAGAAATTAGAAAATCGTCAACAAAGTACATTGTACAAAAAGCAACAACAATAGAAAAATAAAGCAAATAGAAACTTTAAAATGATCAACAACGCACATTGTACAAAAAGCAACAACAATAGAAAAATACAGCAAATAGAAATTTGAAAATTGTCAACAAAGTACATTTTACAAAAAGCAACAACAATAGAAAAATAAAGCAACACTATATAAAAAAACAAAAAAAACAATACTAGTAACACCTATTTTGGTATACATGTCTGTATAAATATTTTAAGCCTTTTTAAAGAAAATATACACATTCAAATTATGATGATGATGTCATATTGACCACGCCCCCAGCCATGTCCCTAGCAACGCCCCCAGTGACACAGGTGTAATGGCAAACTGAGGAAGAACTTCGCAGTGATACGCTCGAATTGCTTCTCCAATTTGGAGTCACGCTCTGATGATTTATTTCTTTAATTCAATGAATACCATCTGCTTCTCCCAGGAAAACAATGTTATGTTGATCTCTACTGTAGCCATCACTGTGACATTTACTATGCCAACTAATGGCGGAGATGCTTATAACTAAATTATTGCAAGTTACAATTAAAGACAGCTTTTATCTCAAAACATTCTCGAATTGGGCCACTCTTAAATTGAGGTACCACAACAATTGAGCATCTAACAACTAACTACTGGTAAGAAGCTAAAAATGAATACTTGTTGAAGCACATGTTGCTTTAGTGACAGCATTCCACCTTGTTGGGTAGGATTCTATCAGCATCTTGCATGCAATATTTCCGCCTTCTTCCTTGCAAATGTGCTCCGCATGTGTCAGATTGAGGGAACATCTCCTTTTTGGACTTATGCTTGGACTCATTGTCAGCTGAATTTTCCCCTTTAGCTTCAGTTTTCCAGCAGTCACCCCAAGGTTTTGGACCAAAACTGACTGCTCGAAGTGCTGGATGCTGACCACTCATGATAATTCAAATAGAGCTACAGTCCTGCCATCTTCTGGAGTCAAGAGAACAACAACTCAGGTTGCCTACAACCATAGCTGCTAATAAGCACTTGTTAGTCGGCGGTTATTTGCTTTTGTAGACCAACACGCACCGGCGACTATTGCATTGTGGAGGTTGGTGGTTGGTTAGGTGCGTATAGGCGACACTTTCTACTCAGTGACAGAGTAGGACTGAGAAGATACATCCATGCAGTTTTGCATTTTTATCTCATGGAACAAAGGCGTGAAAACTAGTGGGAGGACTTCGAAAAGGTGCTCTGGTCTTAACTGACCCCTCCAGCAATGATAGCGCTGGGAGAAAAGGAATCAGAGGTGGCAAATGCACACGCAATGATGAAGTTTGTTTTTGTATATGTGGCAGCAGTGGAGGTGGTGAACAGATGGAAACTGTACAGTCAGTGTAATTGTGTGTATGCAGTCGTGAAAAAGTCAGCGAGTCATTTTCCCACACGGCGGACTTGTTGCATCTAGATTTACTTAGGGAATTGATATAAAACTGCATTTAGAGACATCATACAGATAGAAAAAGGTATTGTTTTGTCTATTGTGACATAAGTAAATTAATCAGAAGTGTGAAGTTGCATTAAGACTGAATCACTGTAAACATTTTGTTGAGTTGAGTTTGAGTTTATTTCGAACATGCAAGCATACAACATGATACATCACAATTTCCAGTTTTCTCTTTTTAACATGTTCGAAAAGGAGTAGGAAGAAGCAGAGCTTCTTTAATCCCCTTTTCCTTTACATAGCTGTTGCTAACACTTTTGTTCACTTCCTGTTCTCAATGTATTCACAATATACTCTATAAGTAATAACATAAAAACATAAATAAATAAATAATAATTAATGAAGTAAGTTGTAATATAGATGGTGAGATAAATAGGATCTTCAATACATTCAGAATGTTTATCATGGTTCTTCTTCTTTGTACTTTGCAAACACTTAAAGTTAGAAAAGTTTCTTGAATTGGATCATTTTAGTACATTGTTTGATTTCTTTGCTTAATTAATTCCATTATCTAACTCTACATACTGATATACTAAAGGTCTTAAGTGCATACAAATGTTTTAAATGACATTTTTTCTCTAAGGTTAGTTTCTTCTCTTTTGTTGAGAATAATTGTTGTACATTCTTGGGTAGCAGGTTATAGCTTGCTTTGTGCATACTTTTAGCTGTTTTCAAATGCACTATGTCGTGGAATTTCAATATTTTCGATTCAATTAATAAAGGGTTTGAATGTTCTCTATATCCAACCTTATTTATTATTCTAACTGATCTTTTTTGTAACACAGTTAATGAATGAAGTGTACTTTTTTAGTTATTTCCCCATATTTCTGCACAGTAACTCCGATATGGTAACACTAGCAAGCATTTTTGGTCCAGTGCATATTTAGCTGTATTCAATATTGACGTGTTTCTTGCTACTTTATTTTTTATATGAGATTTCCAGTTAATTTTATCATCAATCATTATACCTAGAGATTTGGTTTCATTTACTGTTTCAATTTCTACTCCGTCTATTTGTATTTGTATTTGACTTTCCAATATCAGCAATATTTTAGTTTTACTGAGGTTTTAAGATACCGGGTAGTCTGTTTTTGTCAAACCAGCTTTTTAATTTGTTCATTTCTTCTGTTATTATTTGTATTAGCTTGTAATACCAACTTTAAGTCTTTTGTAACTTTACAAATGTCATTTATATAAAGATTGGACAGTTTTGGTCCCAGTAATGATCCCTGTGGTACTCCACAGAATATATTTAGTGTTGTAGACATTTGTTCTAGCTTCACATGTTGTTACTTATTGGTTAAGTAGCTTCTAATCCAGTTCAAGACCAACCCTCTGATGTCACAGCGTTGTAATTTTTAATTACAATATTGTGATTAATTGCGTCAAATGCTTTAGTTAGATCCATACACATTGCTGCTGCATACTGTTTACCATCTATTACATTGGTAATTTTCTCTGTTATTTCGATTGAAGCTAGGGCTGGGCAATATGGCCTTTTTTTAATATCTCAATATTTTTAGGCCATATCGCGATACACGATATACATCTCAATATTTTGCCTTAGCCTTGAATTAACACTTGATGCATATAATCACAGCAGTAAGATGATTCTATGTGTCTACATTAAAACATTCTTCTTCATACTTCATTAACATATGCTCATTTTAAACTTCCATGCAGAGAGGGAAATCACAACTAAGTCAATTTACCAAAACTGTATTTATTAAACAGTTATTAAGCAGTGGCACAAACATTCATGTCATCTCAAAACAGAACGTGCAAGATTGTCAGAGACATTTTAAAACAAGCTATTAGTGCACTTTTGTGAATGATGTCACTAAGATGACAAATCAAAACAACACTAAATTAAAGTGCACTTTTTGTAGAGAACGCCACTACAATAGTTTAAAACAAATAAAGTGCACTTCTGTGCATGATGTCACACAAGATATTTCAATAACTGTCAAATAAAAATGAGCTGCATAATAGGAAATCAAATTGTGTACGTCCTTCGCTATGTGGTAGGTTCCGGTGGACGTTATCTCCTTATGTCGTGGACTATTTTTTCCATACGGTGTTGATGTGGAAATGGTTGCCTCGGCATTTTGTTGGTGTGGCACCGAACGGAGACATTGACATGCGGAGTTTCAAGCACTCTTCATTCTCTAGCGGGTGACTTTTCAAATGATGCTACATATTAGCAGTAATGCTACTTTTTGTAGCAACGCTTTCGCCCCACACTTGACAAATTACGTTTGTCTGTTCGACATATTCCCACTTGAAGCCAAACCACCGCCAGACGATGGACCCCGTGCTGTTTTTCTTAGTAATTAATTTTTCCTTCATTTGTTACCAGATTCGCACCTTCTTTCTCTCGTATAACCACTCGCACCACAGCTAACGTTACCCATGCCGCTACCTCTCTGCTCCGCGAGGGCGTATACGTATGTGACGTATGTAAGAAGGTGCGCTTGTTTATGTCTCTGTGAGAAGGAGAGAAAAGAAAGAGTGAGAAACGCCTGTAGTGTAATGCCTGCAGCTAAAAGCAACTGTGTGAGAACGTATACTCGAATATCACGATATAGTAATTGTCTATATCCCACAGAGACAAACCCGCGATATATCGAGTATATCGATATATCGGCCAGCCCTAATTGAAGCCATCAAAGTTGAAATATTACCTCTGTATTCATATTGGTTCTCAGTGAATATTCTATATTTCTTTATGAAACTCTCCAATCTGTTATTGAACAGTTGTGATTTTAGAAAAATTGTGGAAGTAAAGAAACAGGTCTATAATTTGTAAATTGGTATTTGTCTCCAGTCTTATAAATTGTAGTGTTTAAAAAGTTCCACAACTTCTCCCACACATGCAAGAGAGCATAAACTAAACTACCAGAAGATTTACTTGTCATTCACCACAAAATGTGTGAATAACTGAGTTTTCCCTCTTCACTTCATTTCTATAGCTTAAGAAAAACAAAAAAATTTGCGTTTTGAATGCATTTTTATTCATCCCAATGACTCAGTTTCTTTATTTTCTTTCTGCAGCGAACAATTGAAGACAATGTACAAAACAAAAATATGAAAAATAACATAACCCATTCAACTAATTAACTAATTAACTAACCCTAATTGGCACATGTAGGGCAGTATGCAAGTGCGCAACCTTTGCAGATATATTTCTTACACCTGCAGCACACGGTATGTGCTTTACAGTCCTTCTTTTGAGGGCAGAACTGACATCTCTTCCTCTTACTTGTCCTAGCTGGGGAAGTGGCTGTGGTAGCTGGATCCTCGGGTTGATCAGGAGCTCCTGCACTCTGAATAGCTTTTACAACTGCTGCTGAGGCTTCTGTGCGGGGCACATGCTTCCTTCTTTCAATGAGTGGAATTACAAGTGCCTTTCCCAGCTTCTCCAGGAACACCCTCCTCTTGTTCTGCTTACGAGACATCCAGGTCGGGTTGATCTCTCTCTAAATCACAAAGGCATTGTAGGAGGAAACATCAATGATGTTGTGGAAGATGACCAGGGGCCAGCGGGCAGTCATCCTTCTGCAGCTGTATGTTCCAATCACCTTATCTAGGTTGTCCACACCTCCCTTGTTGCGGTTATAGTCTAGGATGATGACTGGCTTCCTGTCCTCACGATCGCTAACGTCACCATCTGTGTGCAGTGTGCTCAGAAGCACTACATTGTCCCAGACCTCTCTTATGGCTGCAAGTTTGTCTGTCACATGTCTTGCTGGTCTTGACTCACCGTCATCAAATCGTATCAGTCTTGAGTAGGTGTGAAAGAGTTTGAGTGGCATTGTGGCTCGGAAAATTGGCCTTCCACTCTCTGCAGCCTCACCTCGGGACCTGTATACACCGGCTAAGATTAGCAGCGCTAAGTAGGCCTACAGGTCAGTCTCATCCATCTTTTTCCAGCTGTCTCCATATTTGCGTAAAACCCTCCAAATTTGTCATCTCCAGGATTATTTTTTCAATTGCTAGTGTGATAAGCAGGTAGAATGTAGAGACAATGTCATGGGCATGAGAAACGGCATACCTTGTGGGTCCTGGGGTCATCTTTATGATGTTTTGTTCTGCATGCCTGCCTTTATGGTCATATGCTGCTGAGGACCATGTTATTTTGCCATTTTTCTTCTTTCAGCTTCAGGGTTTTCTTCTTCTGAAGATGATTCATCATGCTCTGGATTGTATTCCTCCCCATTTTCTTCTTCTAATACATCCTCCACTTCCTCTTCTGAATCATTGTCTTGCTGGACATCTGAAAAAATCAGCTCTAGAGCCTCTTCAGCGGTATAACGCACACTCATGGCTTTAGCACAGACAGAATTCGGGGCCCTGTGATCTGCAGCATCTTTATAATCTCTGGAAATCCACAGAAAAAGAGCTCTGCTACTGATGGACTATAACAACTAAAACATTGTAACATTCTGTGGTGTATAAATAACTCTGTGACTTTGATTTCAACACTTTGTGACTCACGGGTCATTTTGACCCGAAGACCACCTTTGTACATTTTTTTGTACAGCTTACATGGAAATGTGAATAAAATCAACATTTCACTTTTTCTACTGTTGGTGCCAATCTAGGAAAAGTCATAACATTTCAAGTTAAAAAAATATCGTTTAGCGGATTTTTTGGGGGTTTTTAACACAGTGGCGGGTCAAAATGACCCGAGGACAACAGGAGGGTTGAACCCAGTTTGTACGAATAACACATTAACAATGTATGATAACACTGTCAAAAGTGATCATTGTAACTACAACTTGTTAAGAGAAATTGATAATATGTTATGTGTCATATTGAAACTGTATACATGTTAAAAAAACAACTTCAACCAAACATCGAAGTATGCTGGTAATCGGTTGCTCCTCAGACACATGCTCAGACTTGCCAAATTCTGCTGTTTTTGGTTGCAAACAAAATACTGTAACTTTTGCCCTGCTGTTAAATACATGATGAGTAGATGCTTGATCAACAATCACTATCTTAAAAGAAGCAAAAAGAACATCCACAGCCGTCTTAGCATGCATACAAGGCAGTTCTCCCCCATTGTATTTCCACCCCCTGTTTTTCCTGCACTCATCAGTCACAATGCGTTTAAGGACTCTCAGACTGTCAGAAAAATGTAACTCTTCAATGCGGGTGTTGCCCCATGTGGAGGAGTTCAAGTGCCTCGGAGTCTTGTTCACGAGTGAGGGAAGAGTGGATAGTGAGATCGACAGGCGGATCGGTGCGGCGTCTTCAGTAATGCGGACGCTGTATCGATCCGTTGTGGTGAAGAAGGAGCTGAGCCGGAAGGCAAAGCTTCCAATTTACCGGTCGATCTATGTTCCCATCCTCACCTACGGCCATGAGCTTTGGGTTATGACTGAAAGGACAAGATCACGGGTACAGCCGGCCGAAATGAGTTTGCTCCGCCGGGTGGCGGGGCTCTCCCTTAGAGATAGGGTGAGAAGCTCTGTCATCCGGGAGGAGCTCAAAGTAAAGCTGCTGCTCCTCCACATCGAGAGGAGCCAGATGAGGTGGTTCGGGTATCTGGTCAGGATGCCACCTAGGGAGGTCTTTAGGGCACGTCCAACCGGTAGGAGGCAACGGGGAAGACCCAGGACACGTTGGGAAGACTATGTCTCCCGGCTGGCCTGGGAACGCCTCGGGATCCCCCGGGAGAAGCTGGACGAAGTGGCTGGGAAGAGGGAACTCTGGGCTTCTCTGCGTAGGCTGCTGCCCACGCGACCCAACCTCGGATAAGCAAAAGAAGATGAATGGATGGATGGATGGATGCGGGTATTTAAAAAAAATGCAGATTTCCTCCACAACAGTCTCAACAAAAAGTCCATCGCCACAAGTAAAGATTTTAAAAAAAATTCTGTCCACATAAAAACTCATTCACTGGCTGTTATCACTAGCTGTTTTACTTTAAAATTAGCGCACACTTACACAGAGTCCAGGAGACATTTTTTTGGAGTGGGCAGGGGTGGATTGGGTGGTGTTCAATTCCTCAGTAATCCTGTTCATCTTGCAATCAAAAGTGTGCTCTGAATTTTGGCCCATTGTACGAATGAGTTTGATACCCCTGCTTTAAAGGGGTCATATTATGATTTTTTTCAAAATCTAAAACAGTTCCTTTTTCTCTACATAACATGTAATGGTGGTTCTTTGGTCATAATTTTGCATGGATTATGTTTTACAGACTGTTTTTAAGCCACTTTCTCTGTCTCTGTCTGTCTCTTCAGAATGCGTCGTTTTGTGGCCGGTTTTATTTACGTGCCTCCACTTCGACTGTGTCTTCTTACCACCAGCCATGTTGTAGTTTTCAGCGCATCCATATGGAGTCTACTGACAAATTTTTGTTAGAACTATACGATACTTTGTATTAGAAATGGCAACAGCGGAGGATTTTAGCATGCATGTGTGAGCCAGTCTGCCCCACAACAAGAGGATAGAGAAAAATAAGCAACATTTTGACTACAGTGCGCACTACTGTACGATGGCGTATTCGTGCAGAGCACTTTGGGTTGATTTGTACCACATATGGATAATTCGCTGATGTCACTGGCAGGTAAAACGTCACAGGTTGTGCAAATTCCAATCGTTTGGGGGAAGTATGAAGGAAGGCAAGATTGTTTTAAGAATACTGTATTTCCAGCATGGCAGCACGGTGAAACAAGGGTTAGTACGTGTGGCTCACTATACAAAGGTCCCAGGTTCGATCCTGTGCTCGGGATCTTTATGTTTGGAGTTTGCATGTTCTCCCCGTGACTGCGCGGGATCCCTTCGGGTACTCCGGCTTCCTCCCACCTCCAAAGACATGCACCTGGGGATAGGTTGATTGGCAACACTAAAATTCCCCTAGTGTGTGAATGTGAGTGTGAATGTCTGTCTATCTGTGTTGGCCCTGTGATGAGGTGGCGACTTGTTCAGGGTGTACCCCGCCTTCTGCCCATGTGCAGCTGAGATACTTTCCAGCACCCCTCGCGATTCCAAAAGGGACAAGCGGTAGAAAATGGATGGTTGGATGGATGTATGTATTTCCGCCATGCTTTCATGGTTACATTTTGAATTTTCGGGACATTTGCAGATCCCAATTACACAAAAACTGGTACCAATAGGTAAAAAAGTTGGTTTTGCATAATAGGGCCCCTTAAAAACCTTCTGTAGTTGAACCTTTAATGGTAGATAACATTTAATTCAGAGAATTGCCTATATAAATGTAATTTTAATTAGGGCTGCAACAACTAATTGATTAAAACAAATAAAATCGTTTATAAAAATAGTTGCCAATTAATTTAGTCATCGATTCGTTGGATCTATGCTATGCGCATGCGCAGAGGCAATTTTTTTTAACATTTAAAAAAAATATATATATATTTTTTTATAAACCTTTATTTATAAACTGCAACATGTACAAACAGCTGAGAAACAATAATCAAAATAAGTATGGTGCCAGTATGCTGTTTTTTTTCCAATAAAATACTGGAAAGAATAGAAATGTAGTTTGTCTCTTTTATCCGATTATTAATCGATTAATAATCGACAGATTAATCGATTATCAAATTAATCGTTAGTTGCAGCCCTAATTTTGATTGACGCTGTGTATACAACAAGGCAGCGAAAAACATGTCATCAGCAATTATAACGTAACTAATTTTATTATATCAAATTAATTTAGTTAGCGACTAATTAACACATTTCCTCAAATTGTTATGAAAGCAGGCCACTTTGTATGATTCCTGACAGATGTGATTTCTAAATTTTTCTTTAGTTTTCTTAATGTTGTGATGTAGGGCATTTTTCAGCTTTTTACATAATTACTCATTGAACTAACTGGGCATACAGTAAATCATAATGACTAAATGAAAATGCACGTTAAGGAAATAAAATAACTTCAAGGGTTCACATCATAATTTTTTTCTACATCTAAAACACTTCCTCGTGGTCTACATAACATGTAATGGTGCTTCTTTGGTCAAAATCTTGTATAGATTATGTTTGTCAGACCATCTTCAAGTCGCTTTTTGACCGTCTCTTCAGGATGCGCTGTTTTGTGGTCTTATTTACATGCCTCCACTTCAACTGTGTCTTCTCCTCCAATGTTGTGTTTTTTATTGTTTTCAAATAGTGTCTACTGACGGATATAAATTGGAACTAAATGCTACTTTGTATTAGAAATGGCAACAGCGGAGGATGCATGTGCATGTACGAGACAGTTTGTCCCAAAACAAGAAAGAAAAAATGAAGGAACTTATTGACTACAGTGTCGACTCGCACAAAGCACTTTAGGTGAATCTCTACCATACATGGAGATATATATGTCACAAAGGAAAACATATCACAAACAGGGCAAATTCCAAACGTTTGGAGGAAGTATGAAGGAAGGAAGGATTGTTTTTTTGAATATCTACGCCATGTCTTCATGGTTTGATTTCCAAATTTTCAGGACTTATGCAGATCCCAAATACACAAAAATAGGAACCAATAGGTAAGAAAATTTGTTTTGCATAATGGGTCCCCTTTAAGATAAATAAATACAGATGTCCGCTAACGTTTTGCAACTCAACGCTAAAAAAACGGAAATGCTGATTATCGGTCCTGCTAGACACTGACACCTATTTAATAATACCACCTTAACATTTGACAACCAAACAATTACACAAGGCCACTCGGTAAAGAATCTAGGTATTATATTTGACCCAACTCTCTCGTTTGAGTCACACATTAAAGGCCTACTGAAATGATTTTTTTTTATTTAAACGGGAATAGCAGATCCATTCTATGTGTCATACTTGATCATTTCGCGATATTGCCATATTTTTGCTGAAAGGATTTAGTAGAGAAAATCGACGATAAAGTTCGCAACTTTTGCTCGCTGATAAAAAAAAGCCTTGCCTGTACCGGAAGTAACGTGACGTCACAGGAGCTAGTATTCCTCACAATTCCCCATTGTTTACAATGGAGCGAGAGAGATTCGGACCGAGAAAGTGATGATTACCCCATTAATTTGAGCGAGGATGAAAGATTCGTAGATGAGGAACGTTACAGTGAACGACTTGAGAGGCAGTGATGGACGTATCTTTTTTCGCTCTGACCGTAACTTATGTACAAGCTGGCTCATTGGATTCCACACTCTCCTTTTTATATTGTGGATCACGGATTTGTATTTTAAACCAACTCGGATACTATATCCTCTTGAAAATGAGAGTCGAGAACGCGAAATGGACATTCAGTGCCTTTTATCTCCATGACAATACATCGGCGAAATGCTTTAGCTACGAGCTAACGTGATAGCATCGTGCTTTAACTGCATATAGAAACAAAAAAAATAAACCCCTGACCCGGAAGGATGGATAGAAAATCAACAATACTATTAAACCGTGGACATGTAAATACACGGTTAATGCTTTCCAGGCTGGCGAAGGTTAACAATGCTGTGACAAAATGGAGGTAGCTAGCAGACTTAACGCCTTTTTCACCAGCATAGCTGCAACTCTTGTCAACAAGCTGTCCCACCACTCTGGTCGCTTTGGTGTAGAACACATTAAAGCCTTCTACAGAAAGCTAGGAGTATCCAACAATGATTTCAAATTAGAAATGGTCACAGCTGATGAGGTGTTTAAAAAATTGAGCGCGCTCCACCCTAACAAGGCCACCGGCCTTGATAATATTCCCTCCAGATTCCTCAGGGACTCTGCCTCCATCATTGCCCCGATCATCACGCACATAATAAACCTATCAATTACACAAGGCCAAGTACCAAAAGATTTTAAGATAGCAAGAGTTACTCCCCTCTTTAAAAAAGGAAGCAAATTGGAACCTGGCAACTACCGACCTGTTTCTATTCTCAGCTCCATTTCGAAAGTAATGGAGAAAATAGTTTATGAACAGGTCGATAGTTACCTTGCCACTAATAAACTCATGTACAAATTCCAATCCGGCTTCAGAACTAACCACTCCACTGACACATGCCTTCTCTATCTGACCGACCACATCAAACATGAGGTGGACGCGGGCAAATACTGCGGCATGGTCATGCTGGACCTTCAGAAGGCCTTTGACACCGTTAACCACGCTATACTGTTGGATAAGCTCAGAGCAATCGGATTTAACAAAACCTCTTGGAGCTGGATGCAGTCTTACTTGGAGGGGAGGGAGCAGGTGTTAGAGGTGAACGGCACCGTGTCCCCCCCCCCTCTCGGTGAGCTGTGGAGTCCCCCAAGGTAGTATATTGGGACCTTTACTGTTCCTAATATACATAAACGACATGTCATCGGCATGTGACTGTGAATTGTTTTTGTTTGCGGATGACTCTGCCCTGCTGGTATCCGGCAAGGACAAGTCACAGGTGGAGAAAATCCTCAGTGCTGAGCTCTGTAGAACTTGCACCTGGCTCGCTGACAACAAGCTATCCATCCACTTGGGTAAAACAGAATCCATCCTGTTTGGGTCCCACATCAAACTTAAGAGAGTCAATCACTTCACCATAAAAGTAGGTGACAGTGTCATCACCAGGAAAGATGAGGTCACCTACCTAGGTTCCATTCTAGAGGCTAACCTTTCCTGTGATAAAATGGCAACCAAGGTAATCAAAAAGGTTAACCAACGAACGAGATTTCTCTACAGAATTTCCTCTCTGGTCAACAAAAGCACCTTGAGGATTCTGGCGGGAACTCTCGTTCAACCCTTTTTCGATTACGCATGCACCTCCTGGTACCCTAGCACCTCCAAAACCCTCAAATCTAAACTCCAAACATCTCAGAACAAGCTAGTCAGGTTACTTCTAGACCTCCACCCCAGATCCCACCTCACTCCTACCCACTTCTCTAAAGTGGGCTGGCTCAAGGTGGAGGACAGAGTTAAACAACTTGCACTGAGCCTAGTCTATAAAATCCGCTACACCTCCCTGATACCGAAGTACATGTCAAACTACTTCCTTAACGTAAATGACCGCCATAACCACAACACCAGGGTGTGCTCCACTAACCACGTTAAACCCAGATTCCGAACTAACAAAGGTCTTAACTCATTCTCTTTCTATGCCACATCAATGTGGAATGCGCTCCCAACAGGTATAAAAGAAAGGGCATCTCTATCCTCCTTCAAAACCGCTATAAAAGTTCACCTCCAGGCAGCTACAACCCTAAACTAACACCCTCCCCGGATTGCTAATAATCAAATGTAAACAATCAAATGCAGATTCTTTTTCTTATGCCTTCTGATCTCTCTCTCTCTCTCTCTCTCTCTCTCTCTCTCTCTCTCTCTCTCTCTCGCTCTCTCTCTCTCTCTCTCTCTCCCTCTCTCTCTATGTCCACTACTTGATGTCCATATCCCCACCCACCCCCCCACCCCACCCCCCCTCCACACTCCTGATTGTAAATAATGTAAATAATTCAATGTGATTATCTTGTGTGATGACTGTATTATGATGATAGTATATATGATAGTATATATCTGTATCATGAATCAATTTAAGTGGACCCCGACTTAAACAAGTTGAAAAACTTATTCGGGTGTTACCATTTAGTGGTCAATTGTACGGAATATGTACTTCACTGTGCAACCTACTAATAAAAGTCTCAATCAATCAATCAATCAAAATGCTAACGACGCCATTGAAGCTAACTTAGCAACCAGACCTCACAGAACTATGTACTCTCTCCTTTTTCTATTGTGAATCACGGATTTGTATTTTAAACCACCTCGGATACTATATCCTCTTGAAAATGAGAGTCGAGCACGCGAAATGGACATTTAAAGTGACTTTTATCTCCAAGACAATACATCGGTGACACACTTAGCTACTGAGCTAGCACGATAGCATCGTTCTCAAATGAAGATAGAAACAAAATAAATAAACCTCTGACTGGAAGGATGGATAGAAAATCAACAATACTATTAAACCGTGGACATGTAAATACACGGTTAATGATTTCCAGGCTGGCGAAGGTTAACAATGCTGTGCTAACGATGCCATTGAAGCTAACTTAGCAACCAGACCTCACAGAACTATGTACTCTCTCCTTTTTCTATTGTGAATCACGGATTTGTATTTTAAACCACCTCGGATACTATATCCTCCTGAAAATGAGAGTCGAGCACGCAAAATGGACATTTAAAGTGACTTTTATCTCCAAGACAATACATCGGTGACACACTTAGCTACTGAGCTAGCGCGATAGCATCGTTCTCAAATGAAGATAGAAACAAAATAAATAAACCTCTGACTGGAAGGATAGATAGAAAATCAACAATACTATTAAACCGTGGACATGTAAATACACGGTTAATGATTTCCAGGCTGGCGAAGGTTAACAATGCTGTGCTAACGACGCCATTGAAGCTAACTTAGCAACCAGACCTCACAGAACTATGTTCTCTCTCCTTTTTCTATTGTGAATCACGGATTTGTATTTTAAACCACCTCGGATACTATATCCTCTTGAAAATGAGAGTCGAGCACGCGAAATGGACATTTAAAGTGACTTATCTCCAAGACAATACATCGGTGACACACTTAGCTACTGAGCTAGCGCGTAGCATCGTTCTCAAATGAAGATAGAAACCCATCAACAGCCGTGCTCACCTGCATTCCAGCGATCAACGGCACGACGAAGGACTTCATCCGTGGGTTTGGCGGCAAGCATCGGCTAGGCGTAGTAAGTAGTCCTTGTTGTGTTGCTGTAAGTATTGTAATGCCCCGCAGTGGAGAAGGAGTCACACAGACGAGGAAGCGCTGCTCAATCGCTTTATTAAAAAGCGGTAACTGGTTGTAGTTCAAAAAGTAACGCACACACATACACGAGCTGCTGTTAGCCAAAACTCACGCTCACACACACAAGTTCTCCGCCAACTCACTCGCGCATGCGCGTTCCCCAAACCCTTAAAGACAGTACACTAATGCAAATATCACAGATATTATAGTATTGTACTTAGCCGCTAAGACACCGATCGATCCCACCTACAACGTTTTTCTTTGCAGTCTCCATTGTTCATTAAACAAATTGCAAAAGATTCACCAACACAGATGTCCAGAATAATGTGGAATTTTGTCGAAGAAAACAAGAGGCTTTTCTATCGGGTCCGATGGGGTCCAACCACTTCCGTTGCTTTTGTGACGTCACGCGCATAAATCATATCCAAAGGAGTTTTTCAACCGGAAGTGTGGCGGGAATTTTAAAATTGCACTTTATAATTTAACCCGGCCGTATTGGCATGTGTTGCAATGTTAAGATTTCATCATTGATATATAAACTATCAGACTGCGTGGTTGGTAGTAGTGGCTTTCAGTAGGCCTTTAAGAGTGTTACTAAACCAGCCTTCTTTCATCTCCATAATATCGCTAAAATTCGTACCATTTTGTCCGACAGCGACACAGATCATTATTCATGCGTTCGTTACATCTCATCTCGATTACTGTAACGTATTATTTTCGGGCCTCCCTATGTCTAACATTAAAAGATTACAGTTGGTACAAAATGCAGCTGCTAGACTTTTGACAAGAACAAGAAAGTTTGATCATATTACGCCTATACTGGCTCACCTGCACTGGCTTCCTGTGCACTTAAGATGCGACTTTAAGGTTTTACTATTTACCTATAAAATACTAAACGGTCTAGCTCCATCCTATCTTGATAATTGTATTGTACCATATGTCCTGGCAAGAAATCTGTGTTGAAAGAACTCCAGCTTATTAGTGATTCCCAGAGCCCCAAAAAAGTCTGGGGGCTATAGAGCGTTTTCTATTCGGGCTCCAGTCCCCTGGAATGCCCTACCGGTAACAGTTAGAGATGCTACCTCAGTAGAAGCATTTAAGTCCCATCTTAAAATTCATTTGTATACTCTAGCCTTTAAATAGACCCCTCTTTTAGACCAGTATATCTGCCGTCTCTTTTCTGCTCTGCCCCCCTCTCCTGCGTGGAGAAGAGGGGCACAGTTTAGGTGACCACAGATGAACCGCTAGCTCATGATGATCCCCCGCTGGCCCTACTATGGACTGGATTCTCACACTATTAACTAGATCCACTCGACATCCATTGCACCGGTCGCACAGGGGGTGGGGTCCCCACATCTGCGGTCGCCTCCAAGGTTTCTCATTGTATCCCATTGGGTTGAGTTTTTTCTTGCCCTGATGTGGGATCTGAGCCGAGAATGTCGTTGTGGCTTGTACAGCCCTTTGAGACACTCGTGATTTAGGGCTATATAAATAAACTTTGATTGCTTGATTGATTGATACAGTGAGTTCAACGTGCAATGAACGCAAACATTACCTGCAGTTGTATGTCATTCACAAACCCATCAGTAGAGTTGAGTCATAAGTGATGTATTCCTAAAATGCCTCACAATAGTTTACTGGTGAAACACTAAACAGTGGTGCATTGTGCTTCAATCTACAGCTTGGTGGATGACCGCTGTGTGGTTCAGCCTGACGCGGGTGACCTCAACAACCCTCCAAAGAAGTTCAGAGGTAAGAGGCGCAAGGATTGTCCTCCTGCTGCCTGCCATCATATTTGCTAACTGCTGTGTGTTTATACTGAGATGTCTTTGAGAGACACTGCTCCATGTGTTGTGCTGCGTTTCTTTGGCGACGGCCACAATATCTCTGCTCACCGGACTTCAAACAGGGATGGCTTTGACAACGTTAATGATCTGTGTGAGAGTTTGTGTGTGTGTGTGTGTGTGCGTGTGTGTGTGTGTGTGTGTGTGGGGGGGGGGGGGTAGTCTTGCATTGATGCATTCGCTTCATCAGTGAAGGTAGACACAGATGGTGAAACATCACTGATGTTAATCAAGACCGCTCTCTTGGAAACCTGCTTTCCAAATAAAAAGCCTTTTTGTGAATGCCCTATTAATAGCCTCCATACAGGAAGTAGAACTTGTGACCCTTGGTTCTCAGACTGGAGGCTGCACACAAAGTATCTGATCCTGTACCGGTTCTGACAGTTCTTCACTGTCATCGGTTTGCAAACAAGCAATTTTCAAATATGTCCCTAAGATTGCTGAGAAATATTGTTTGATAGATGTAGAAGACTAATGTTCAGATCAAAGCATTTGATACAACTGAACTAGCTAATTTAGACTGCCACGTTCACACTTGTGGTTTGGTGCTCTGCTCCAGACCAAAAATAAAAATATATACTTGGTGTGCATTTTGGTGTGGTTGGCTTAGTGTTCATGCTGATATTTCTGAAATTGTCCAGGGTGTACCCCGCCTTTCGCCCGAATGCAGCTGGGATAGGCTCCAGCACCCCCCACGACCCCGAGAGGGACAAGCGGTAGAAAATGAATGGATGGATGGACCAAAGGCAGTGTAGGGAAAAACATATGCATCAAGTAAGGACTTGATTGGATAGTTTCTATGACATATTATGTGGCATACTGTAGCTCAGATATTCCAAAATAAACCAAAATGCCCTTTACCGCTTTATATTGTAAATGCCTAGATTTCACAAAAATCTTCTATAAAATACAGAGCAGAGCAGAGCAGAGCAGAGAGACAGCACTTCCAACCCATTTTCTTGGGGTATCAAGTACAGTATCTATTATCAGGCCGATATGAGGAATTTTGACGTGAAATCGATAAATCCGACATCATCGGTAGGTTGGAGTTCAAATCCCAGCCGAGTCATACCAAAGACTATAAAAATGGGACCCATAACCTCCCTGCTTGGCACTCAGCAACAAAGGGTTGGAGTTGGGGGTTAAATCACCAAAATGATTCCCGGGCGCGGCACCGCTGCTGCCCACTGCTCCCCAAGGGGATGGGACAAATGCAGAGGACAAATTTCACCACATCTAGTGTGTGTGTGTGACAATCATTGGTACTTTAATCTTTAATCTTAATTAAAAAATAGGTCTGATAACCGATTTTTAAAAAATGCTCCAATGGTGTGACTGTGTACTGTGCAGTAGGAGCGTTAGGGTGAGCACTCCTTTTCTCTCGCTCTAACCTTGTGTAAACGTCCCCTGAGCGAATTGTAAAAAAAAATGGTGTTGGTCGTGTGGACTTCTCTTCGCTGTTTCAGCGGAAGATGTTTTGTATGCTATTTACACCAAATGCTCCGCGAACATTTTGTGAAGAGAGAAAAACGTCACGCTTCAACACATAAACCCTTATCAACCACATGAAACGCCAGCAATGTGAAGACGCCTGCTGCTAAAGGAGCCTCCCCAAACCAGCCGCAAAAAAGATATGAACAAACTACAGTTAAATCTAAATGTAAATATATATATATATCCTAGGAGCTATGTTGTCCGGGGGCTTCCATGCCCCCTGGTAGGGTCTCCCAAGACAAACAGGTCCTAGGTGAGGGATCAGACAAAGAGCAGCTCGAAGACTTCTATGGAAATACAAGAACCGAGACTCAGATTTCCCTCGCCCGGACGCGGGTCACCGGGGCCCCCCTCTGGAGCCAGGCCCGGAGTTGGGGCACGACGGCGAGCGCCTGGTGGCCGGGCCTGTCCCCATGGGGCCCGGCCGGGCACAGCCCGAAGAGGCAACGTGGGTCCCCCCTCCAATGGGCTCACCACCCATAGCAGGGGCCATAGAGGTCGGGTGCAATGTGAGCTGGGCGGCAGCCGAAGGCAGGGCACTTGGCGGTCCGATCCTCGGCTACAGAAGCTAGCTCTTGGGACGTGGAACGTCACCTCGCTGGGGGGGAAGGAGCCTGAGCTAGTGCGCGAGGTGGAGAAGTTCAGGCTAGATATAGTCGGACTCACTTCGACGCACAGCAAGGGCTCCGGAACCAGTTCTCTCGAGAGGAGATGGACTCACTTCCACTCTGGCGTTGCCGGCAGTGAGAGGCGACGGGCTGGGGTGGCAATTCTTGTTGCCCCCCGGCTCAGAACCTGCATGTTGGAGTTCAACCCCATGGACGAGAGGGTAGCTTCCCTCCGCCTTCGGGTGGGGGGACGGGTCCTGACTGTTGTTTGCGCTTACGCGCCAAACAGCAGCTCCGAGTACCCACCCTTTTTGGATTCACTCGAGGGAGTACTTGAGGGTGCTCCCCCGGGTGATTCCCTCATTCTACTGGGGGACTTCAACGCTCATATTAGCAACGACAGTGAAACCTGGAGAGGCGTGATTGGTAAGAATGGCCGCCCGGATCTGAACCCGAGTGGTGTTTTTTTATTGGAGTTTTGTGCCCGTCACGGATTGTCCATAACGAACACCATGTTCAAGCATAAGGGTGTCCATTTGTGCACTTGGCACCAGGACACCCTGGGCCGCAGTTCCATGATCGACTTTGTAGTTGTGTCATCGGATTTGTGGCCTCATGTTTTGGACACTCGGGTAAAGAGAGGGGCGGAGCTTTCTACCGATCACCACCTGGTGGTGAGTTGGCTGCGATGGTGGGGGAGGATGCCGGACAGACCTGGCAGGCCCAAACGCATTGTGAGGGTTTGCTGGGAACGTCTGGCAGAGTCTCCTGTCAGAGAGAGTTTCAATTCCCACCTCCGGAAGAACTTTGAACATGTCACGAGGGAGGTGCTGGACATTGAGTCCGAGTGGACCATGTTCCGCACCTCTATTGTCGAGGCGGCTGATTGGAGCTGTGGCCGCAAGGTAGTTGGTGCCTGTCGTGGCGGCAATCCTAGAACCCGTTGGTGGACAACGGCGGTGAGGGATGCCGTCAAGCTGAAGAAGGAGTCCTATCGGGTTCTTTTGGCTCATAGGACTCCTGAGGCAGCGGACAGGTACCGACAGGCCAAGCGGTGTGCGGCTTCAGTGGTCGCGGAGGCAAAAACTCGGACATGGGAGGAGTTCGGGGAAGCCATGGAAAACGACTTCCGGACGGCTTCGAAGCGATTCTGGACCACCATCCGCCGCCTCAGGAAGGGGAAGCAGTGCACTATCAACACCGTGTATGGTGAAGATGGTGTTCTGCTGACCTCGACTGCGGATGTTGTGGATCGGTAGAGGGAATACTTCGAAGACCTCCTCAATCCCACCAACACGTCTTCCTATGAGGAAGCAGTGCCTGGGGAATCTGTGGTGGGCTCTCCTATTTCTGGGGCGGAAGTTGCTGAGGTAGTTAAAAATCTCCTCGGTGGCAAGGCCCCGGGGGTGGATGAGATCCGCCCGGAGTTCCTTAAGGCTCTGGATGCTGTCGGGCTGTCTTGGTTGACAAGACTCTGCAGCATCGCGTGGACATCGGGGGCGGTACATCTGGATTGGCAGACCGGGGTGGTGGTTCCTCTCTTTAAGAAGGGGAACCGGAGGGTGTGTTCTAACTATCGTGGGATCACACTCCTCAGCCTTCCCGGTAAGGTCTATTCAGGTGTGCTGGAGAGGAGGCTACGCCGGATAGTCGAACCTCGGATTCAGGAGGAACAGTGTGGTTTTCGTCCTGGTCGTGGAACTGTGGACCAGCTCTATACTCTCGGCAGGGTCCTTGAGGGTGCATGGGTGTTTGCCCAACCAGTCTACATGTGTTTTGTGGACTTGGAGAAGGCATTCGACCGTGTCCCTCGGGAAGTCCTGTGGGGAGTGCTCAGAGAGTATGGGGTATCGGACTGTCTGATTGTGGCGGTCCGCTCCCTGTATGATCAGTGTCAGAGCTTGGTCCGCATTGCCGGCAGTAAGTCGGACACGTTTCCAGTGAGGGTTGGACTCCGCCAAGGCTGCCCTTTGTCACCGATTCTGTTCATAACTTTCATGGACAGAATTTCTAGGCGCAGTCAAGGCGTTGAGGGGATCCGGTTTGGTGGCTGCAGGATTAGGTCTCTGCTTTTTGCAGATGATGTGGTCCTGATGGCTTCATCTGGCCAGGATCTTCAGCTCTCACTGGATCGGTTCGCAGCTGAGTGTGAAGCGACTGGGATGAGAATCAGCACCTCCAAGTCCGAGTCCATGGTTCTCGTCCGGAAAAGGGTGGAGTGCCATCTCTGGGTTGGGGAGGAGATCTTGCCCCAAGTGGAGGAGTTCAAGTACCTCGGAGTCTTGTTCACGAGTGAGGGAAGAGTGGATCGTGAGATCGACAGGCGGATCGGTGCGGCGTCTTCAGTAATACGGACGCTGTATCGGTCTGTTGTGGTGAAGAAGGAGCTGAGCCGCAAGGCAAAGCTCTCAATCTACCGGTCGATCTACGTTCCCATCCTCACCTATGGTCATGAGCTTTGGGTTATGACCGAAAGGACAAGATCACGGGTACAAGCGGCCGAAATGAGTTTCCTCCGCCGGGTGGCGGGTCTCTCCCTTAGAGATAGGGTGAGAAGCTCTGTCATCCGGGAGGAGCTCAAAGTAAAGCCACTGCTCCTCCACATCGAGAGGAGCCAGATGAGGTGGTTCGGGCATCTGGTCAGGATGCCACCCGAACGCCTCCCTAGGGAGGTGTTTAGGGCACGTCTGACCGGTAAGAGGCCACGGGGAAGACCCAGGACACGTTGGGAAGACTATGTCTCCCGGTTGGCCTGGGAACGCCTCGGGATCCCCCGGGAAGAGCTGGACGAAGTGGCTGGGGAGAGGGAAGTCTGGGCTTCCCTGCTTAGGCTGCTGCCCCCGCGACCCGACCTCGGATAAGCGGAGGAAGATGGATGGATGGATATATATATATATATATATATATATATATATATTTATTTATTTATTTATTTTTTTTTTTAAATATATATATATATATATATATATTTCTTATATATATGTATGTATGTATGTATACTGTATATATACATATACATATAAAGGGCACAAATTTAACCATGGTCACTGTGGCAAGTGCCGCAACCGCCCTTGTCACTTGCCGTAATGCCCTAAAAGAATTGACCAGCATCCATGGCAAAACATGCCATTACCGTCCTTGACTTTTTACTTGTTAATGGACCAGGGATGTAACGGTAAACGGTATAATGATAATTCACAATAAAATTCCCGACGGTTACTTCACTTTTTAATTTCTGAAAAAAACATTTTTTATGAATACATTTTAGGCAACACAAAGTCAGGTGTATGGGCAGTAGCTTCGTTTGGCTTGGTAATCATGGCCAGGGGTCCCCAAACTACGGCCCGCGGGGCGGATACGGCCCCCCAGCGTCCAAAATCCGGCCCGCAGGAAGTCCCAAGTTAAAAAAAAAAAAAGTTTTTTTGTTTTTATTGTATTATTTATTTTTTTTAAATTTGTCCTTACTAGTCCATTTTCTACCATCTCCTAGCCACTCAGGCAAATCATATTGTCTAAAAATGCATTTTACCATCGATAACGTGACATGCAGCAAGTGCGCTCTTTAAGTATATCATGTCAGACACACTCGACATCCATTGCTTTCGGTTCCCCTGGAGGGGGGGGGGGGGGTTACCCACATATGCGGTCCTCTCCAAGGTTTCTCATAGTCATTCACACCTACGTCCCACTGAGGTGAGTTTTTCCTTGCCTGTATGTGGGCTCTGTACCGAGGATGTCGTTGTGGCTTGTGCAGCTCTTTGAGACACTTGTGATTTAGGGCTATATAAATAAACATTGATTGATTGAAGTCAATTAGTGCGCGAGGAATATATATGTATGAATACATATATATATATATATATATATATATATATATATATATATATATATATAATATATATATATATATATATATATATATATATATATATATATATATATATATATATATATAGACACATATAGACACATATACATATATACATATACATATATACATAGACATACATATACACACATTTACATATACGTATACATATATACACACACACACACACACACATTTACATAAAATATATATATATATATATATATATATATATATATATATATATATATATATATATATATATACACACTACCGTTCAAAAGTTTGGGGTCACATTGAAATGTCCTTATTTTTGAAGGAAAAGCACTGTACTTTTCAATGAAGGTAACTTCAAGCTAGTCTTAACTTTAAAGAAATACACTCTATACATTGCTAATGTGGTAAATGACTATTCTAGCTGCAAATGTCTGGTTTTTGGTGCAATATCTACGTAGGTGTATAGAGGCCCATTTCCAGCAACTATCACTCCAGTGTTCTAATGGTACAATGTGTTTGCTCATTGGCTCAGAAGGCTAATTGATGATTAGAAAACCCTTGTGCAATCATATTCACACATCTGAAAACAGTTTAGCTCGTTACAGAAGCTACAAAACTGACCTTCCTTTGAGCAGATTGAGTTTCTGGAGCATCACATTTGTGGGGTCAATTAAATGCTCAAAATGGCCAGAAAAAGAGAACTTTCATCTGAAACTCAAATTGTTTTAACCTAATTTAACCCCTGGAGTCAAAAAGTTTGGGGGCCCCTGATCATCGCGGATAAACTACACCGACTTTGCTCCGGAGATTTCCCCTCGGAGTAAACGGAGCCAAGCGCTTGGTTTTAACGTTATTTTCCCTCGCTTCCCGACGTGCGTTTAAAAGCACACTGCTGTGTTTAGATGACGACAGGTGTGGACAATATAGCAGCCAGACACACTTGTATCACACAATAAGTATACAGCAAAGAAGAAAACTATTTGATGTTGCTTTTATTTTCTCAATACATCGTCCATCAGCTGCTGTGACTGAGAGTTAATGACGTGAGGAAACATGCAGCAGGCGATGTGTCGGTAACGTTCTCACAACTTGTTTATAAAGTCTTTGGTTTGTTGACTGGGATGATCACTCGTCCTTTGTTTAACTGCAAACTGTATCAGTGTTCAAATAACATCAATACTAACTAAAATGTTTTGGCATTTCATCGAACTGAATGCAGGCTGTGAAGATTGTGTATGAGATGTGGGAGGTGTCACTCCTGTTTTTTTTGTTGGCCAGACTGTTGTACTGAACCACTAGGAGGCGTTGGAGAAGAACGAAGCTTGTTTATTAGACTTTATCTTCATTAGCCAAACTGCTTTGAGTTTTATATTGATATCAAAAAGTAAACACCATGGTTTTTTTTACATTACTTGTGTTTTTAAATGTCACTAAGGTATTACTTTAAAAAATATTCATGTGACAGAGCATTTTGTTAATATTTTATTGTGTAAAGTTACTTCGTATTCGACATAATGGATCTGTCCCTTATACAACATCTTCATGTACATTTAATGTACATAACTTAAAAAATAAATTAAAAAAGTACCTCCCTCCATCAAAATGTAAAAATAGAGATAAAGGCATCATGTAATTACAAAAAGCTGACAAGTTGATATTATTAATGAATTAAAAAAACTAATATTTGTCTTTAAATATATGGATAACGTTTATCAATCCAATCCAATCCAATCCACTTTATTTATATAGCACATTTACACAACAAGAATGTTTCCAAAGTGCTGCACAGCCATGTTAAAAACAATATTTAAAACAATATTAAAAACAATTTTATGCTGCACCAATGACTGAATAAAAACAAAAAATAAATGAATAGAAAACAAATATAAAAACAATATAACAAATAAATATGATTAAAAAACGATTTCAAAGGGTAAAACCAATTAAAACAGTAAAATAGAAATCAAAATTTATAAAAACACAGAGGACAACAGAGGACAGATGACCACACAACTCACGTAGTGTTAAAAGCCAAAGAATAAAAGTGGGTCTTAAGACGAGACTTAAAACACTCCACTGTGGAAGCAGTTTGAACATGGAGGGGCAGAGTGTTCCAGAGCTTAAGGCCGACCACAGAGAAGGCCCTGTCTCCCCTGGTTTTAAGTCTCGTCCTGGGCACCACGAGCTGGAGCTGGCTCTCAGATCTCAGAGCGCGCGCAGGAGTGTAAATTTGGATGAGGTCCGAGATATACTGAGGTGCCAGTCCATGTAAAGCTTTAAAAACAAACAGCAAGGTTTTAAAATCAATTCTAAAATGAACAGGGAGCCAGAGCAAACTCCGAAGAATTGGGGTTATATGTTTGCGTTTCCTGGCCCCTGTTAAAAGTCTTGCTGCCCCGTTCTGGACTAACTGCAACCTGGAGAGAGCTTTTTGGCTAATGCCAGCATAAACTGCATTGCAGTAGTCCAGGCGACTTGAACTAAAAGCATGCACAACTTGTTCAAAAAGGTTAAAAGATAAAAATGGTTTTACCTTTACTAAAAGACAAAGATGATAAAAACATGATTTTAAAACGCCATTTATCTATAGCCTTTTTTAATAGACATTACACATTACTGTACATGATGGTATTACGTTCACGCCCCAACACTGCTTTACCTAACAATCAATAATCATGATTTCAATATTGATAACAATACTCTTAATTATTAACTTGGCCATAATTGGCAGTCCTAGATCTCATACATGAACACTCTTTTTATCTATATGGACAAAAAGTGCAGTTATGTCTTATGGCCATCAGGTGCTATCTTTCAAAATTCTTACACTGGTTTTTATTTTTGAATCTCATATGTCCATAAAGTGCTATGTTGCAAAATGTTCACATTTATTTTTGTTATTTGTGTTATTGTTTTCTGCCATATTACTTTGTATTGTTTTTGTTGCTTTCATATGCACATTCCATTTCTACTTGAGGTTGATGAAACAGTGTTTTTATCTACAATAATGTTTCTCCTACAAAAGAAATCACTTTAAATGTGTTGGTTTTAAAAAAAAATAAAACTTGGTTAAAAGATTTCAGTATAAATATATAAAAAAAATGTTGAGCACATTTAAAAATGCCGCAATAATATTAATAACCTTGATAATTTTGGTCACAATAACTATGATAAGAAATGTTCATACCGTGACATCCCTATAATGAATAATTGTAATGTAATTGTTTCGTCAAATAAATTGATAAACACACCCCAACATGACTTTTTTTCTTACGTTTTCAACGGTTTAAGACATCGCATAATTAACGTTTATCGGTATATACAACTTGGGCACAGCCATTTTGAAAGTGTGTTTCAAAGGTTAACCGACAATGAGAACAGCCGAGTTGTTCCGAGACATACATTATTTGCATCAGGGTCTGAAAGGACGTCAGGTGTTAGGTGAATTTAGGTCAGATAACTCTCAAAATGCAGAGTAAGAAAGGAATCCAAAAAAGAAAACACAAACAATTACAGGCGGTTGGGAAAAAATTTAGCTAGCTACACAACTTCTTCAGGTAGGTTAATTTCATAGTTTAAATGGAGTGCTAAATTAGTCGATCGATTGCCCTCGAAACTCAGCAGTTCTAGACCTGTCAATATTGTTTATGTGCTGTAACCTGGATGTTTATTTTGATTCGTGGCTGTCAATGTGTGTAAACACCCCCCCGCCCCCCTTTTTTTTTTTTAACGGGCATGATGGCGCGTTGTCGTCACGTCGTGACATTGCTGATTTTACAAGCAGAGGAGTATGTTCGGTAGCGCACAATCACGGAGTAGTTACAAGCAGACACAGTGTGTAGACAAGACGCATTTTGGCTTAAAAACTAACTATAAAGATGAAGCTATAACACTGAAACGCCCTCAGGAAAAGGTGCTTTAAGATATGGCTATCTAGCTAGCGGCTAACGTCCAGCTACAGTCTGCACTGTTTTATATATATATATATTTTTTTTTATTTTTATTTTTATTTCCCTGAGGGAACACTCCTGAAGGAATCAATAAAGTACTATCTATCTATCGATATACACTGATTGTTACGTGGGGATAGGGATCGTAGGAGAATGCAACATAAAAGTGTATAAACTAAATGAGGTGTATATGTCATGATCCGTGGGCCGGATCATGTTTTTGTGTTTTCTGTTAGTTTTGGACTCCTTTTGTTATTGCTTGTGCACCTGTGAGTTTGTTTCGTCACCATGGTTACTTATTATTTTCACCTGCCACTTGTGTTCCCGACGCGCACCTGTTTGCCATCACTGACACTATTTAAACCTGCCTTTTTGTTCACTCGTCCTGTTCTCCTTGTTTGCGGTAAGCATCAGTCACGTTTTCTGTATTCTTGTTCCAGACTCTTGTGCTAGTGTTAGCCTTAGCTTCCCGTGCGTTCGGCACGCTTTTCTTTTGCTTGTTTTCTGTTTGGCTATGATTTATGTTAATTAAACCATCTCTTACCTTCACGTTTTTGTCCGGAGTGTTCGTGTTGCATTGGAGGAACGATCCCGCATAAATATGCGACCCCCACGTGACAGAAGGAGAACAGCATACAGTTCTTCCGCCACGAACTTCGAGAAGCTGGATTTAGGTATGTGGTTAGATTTGGAGGCAATGGAGGCGGAGACTCTCCGCTATTCCCCCTTGGAGCGCCAGGACCTGATGTGGGGTCCTAATGGAAAGTTGATCCCACTCAACTCCGTATGGCCCGAGGACATTGTCGCGCCACCGCAGTACCGGACGCGTCAGCAAAAACGGAAGCCAGCCAAAGAGGCTTCGTTTCGCCGTTATGACGCGTCGCTCCCGCAAGCTCCTCCCCCGGACCGAAGCAAGTTGCAGCCAGACCAGTATTCCTCGCCGCCAAAATTAGGTAATCCCATCACACATTTTGCTAAGCAATTCACCGATTGGGCTGTCAGTCAGCTGGAGACCCGCACGGATGACGTCATCCCGCCTACTGTGGATGACGTCAGAGACGAAGATGTTTTTTTAAATTCTTCTGACTCTTTCTGTCAGCAACCTCCTAAAGACTTTAATTATAAAATTAAACATTATCAGGACATTATTTTGAAATTTAGATGTCAGCCACAGTCTCCTTCTGAGTGCCAAGCTCCGCCCCCTAGGACTCTAGCCCCGCCCATGTCAGTGACTTTTTCCTCTCATCCTCCCAAAAGACCTCAGGTGGGGGTTGGGAAAAGACATTTTGGACAATTTAGAGGGGAGGATTTTGCCCCCCTCCTGACCTCCCGCCACCCACCCTTAAAGACTGTTCCAGACCGCAAGGAGCGCATCTGGTATCCGCCTCTTGAGGGGGGGGGCTGGGGCCGGGAGCTGTGCTGGTGGGGTGCCTCAGCTGCGCCCAACCAGGCAGCAAACTCCATCCCGGCCGCCACCACCAGTCTTTCGGCCTGCCAAGCCGCAACCTCCAGCCCGTCTTCCACCACCAGTCCTTCGTCTACCGCCGGCTAGACCACCTCCGCCATGCTCATGGCTAACCTCTGCCCGGGTGGGCCTGCAGACGCCACCATCATCTCCGGTGGGCCTGCAGACGCCACCATCTCTGACACCTGTACCTGCTCCTCGGCTGGCACCTGTGCCTGCTCCTCGGCTGGCACCTGTGCCTGCTCCTCGGCTGGCACCTTTGCCTGCTCCTCGGCTGGCACCTGCGCCTGCTCCTCGGCTGGGGCACCTGCGCCTGCTCCTCGGCTGGGGCACCTGCGCCTGCTCCTCGGCTGGGGCACCTGCGCCTGCTCCTCGGCTGGGGCACCTGCGCCTGCTCCTCGGCTGGCACCTGCGCCTGCTCCTCGGCTGGCACCTGCTCCTCGGCTGGCACCTGCACCTCGGCTGGCACCTGCTCCTGCACCCCGGCAGGCACCTGCTCCTGCACCCCGGCAGGCACCTGCTCCTGCACCTCGCCAGGCACCGGTACCTGCTCCTCGCCAGGCACCGGTACCTGCTCCTCGCCAGGCACCGGTACCTGCTCCTCGCCAGGCACCGGTACCTGCTCCTCGCCAGACACCGGTACCTGCTCCACGCCAGACACCGGTACCTGCTCCTCGCCAGACACCGGTACCTGCTCCACGCCAGACACCGGTACCTGCTCCTGCAACCACGCCTGACTCGCCGCCTGTACCTGCTACCACGCCTGACTCGCCGCCTGTACCTGCTACCACGCCTGACTCGCCGCCTGTACCTGCTACCATGCCTGACTCGCCGCCTGTACCTGCTACCACTCCTGACTCGCCGCCTGAACCTGCTACCACGCCTGACTCGCCGCCTGAACCTGCTACCACGCCTGACTCGCCGCCTGAACCTGCTACCACGCCTGACTCGCCGCCTGTACCTGCTACCACGCCCGTCTCGCCGCTTGTACCTGCTACCACGCCTGCCTTGTCCACTGCGTCCAAGCCTGCCATGACGGCGCCGACGCGCCCACCTCCCCGTCGACCACGTATGTGGCCGCTCCGTGGTCGTCCGCCTCGCCAAGTGCGCCCACCTCCCCGTCGGCCACGAATGTGGCCATTCCCTGGTCGCCCTCCTCGCCGGCTGCAGCGGCGTTCCACTCGCCGCCGCCACTTGACTTTGCCTCGGTGGATTCGGGGACACTTGGCTTGGCGACCCACCTCCAAGTCCTCCCTCCGCCCGCCCGTGACTTTTGACCCTGCTTGTTTTTTTTGTTTTTTGGACATCTTGTATCTGTCCTTGAGGAGGGGGTACTGTCATGATCTGTGGGCCGGATCATGTTTTTGTGTTTTCTGTTAGTTTTGGACTCCTTTTGTTATTGCTTGTGCACCTGTGAGTTTGTTTCGTCACCATGGTTACTTATTATTTTCACCTGCCACTTGTGTTCCCGACGCGCACCTGTTTGCCATCACTGACACTATTTAAACCTGCCTTTTTGTTCACTCGTCCTGTTCTCCTTGTTTGCGGTAAGCATCAGTCACGTTTTCTGTATTCTTGTTCCAGACTCTTGTGCTAGTGTTAGCCTTAGCTTCCCGTGCGTTCGGCACGCTTTTCTTTTGCTTGTTTTCTGTTTGGCTATGATTTATGTTAATTAAACCATCTCTTACCTTCACGTTTTTGTCCGGAGTGTTCGTGTTGCACTGGAGGAACGATCCCGCATAAATATGCGACCCCCACGTGACAGTATATTAAAGACAAAGAAGCCAAGAATTGAAAACAGAGCTAATGTTATTGAAAGGTAACCCTGTGGGGGGTTACAACAAGACACACCACTAGCCTAGCTTGGGAATGAATACAGGTGCTGTCAAAGGAATGAACAAAACATACCGAAAGACACATTCTGACAAAGAAAGGTAAGCTTACTAACTAAAGCTATTTAATTAGCATAAACCAAAAACCTACCTACCAGCTCTAGCCAAAGAGGGAGTCTAAAACCTACAAGGGTGACAGCCTGTTGTCTCTATACACAAGGAAGTCATACGTGTGTAGTGTATAGAGGCCTCTGTCTAACCTTTCCCAAGACTAAGCTTTACACTATACAGATACTTACAAAACATAGACAATTGCAAGATAAAAAAACAACCAAAGAACGAATATTACGGGTCGCACAAGTTAAGCCAAATGGCTTAACAAAAATGGGTACAAAACAAAGTAGCGTCAAAGAAAGTAGATCTGGCAAAATTAAGTAGCCTATCAAGGCTACAACACAGCATGGCAGAAAACAAAATCAACCTGATCTAGTGGTGAGCAGGTGGTTTTAAGCAGGATGGGAGGATGATTTGTGGACCGGGATTGGCTGGCTGATTAACAGGTGAAATTAATGAGTAGCCGGGAACAGGAACCGGTAGTAGAGGCAGTGAATGAGTGTGACCTAGAAACTATAGGGGGCGAAACACAAACAAACCACCACTACGTGGAACTATATATATATACTGTATATATATATATATACATATATATATATATATCAGTCTTGAGAGACATGAAGTTATGTTATCTGTACCAGTATCGATAACATTTCCTCTTACCTATCGGTATTTGTCATTTCTGCATGCTTTTTGCTGTCATTTTAACACTGGGCTGTGTCTTTGGTCCCTGTAGTCATGTTCACATTTTTGCTCAAGTCAAGCAAACCGCACCAGAGTTCACTTACTTTGGTACGTACCAGTGTTTGGAGGATTGCTTTCACACCTGACCAAATGAATCATACGAGAAGAGCCAAAGTACCAGTTAGTTTTAACCAAACCAAACATGACATATGTCAACGCACCCTTAGAAGTAGCAGGGGAGCATTCAGCATTCTAAAATTTTCCCAGTTGCTGTCTTGCAACAAGTTTCACACTATCACATGATCTTGAGCACCTTTCATGGTCTTAGAGAAGCATTGTTTGACTTATTTGATGGAGCCTCTGTGTTCAAGATATAATCAAAGCAAGACATTTATCTAGACTGGATAAATGACTGGATAAATGGACTGTTTGGTTTGTCTTTCTAAGACAAACCAAACAGTCCAGTTGCGATCGATTGAATGCCCTGAGATGACAATGACCTGGATGAATGAGAACATTCATAGACACATTTATCTGATAACTCGATGTAGCCGTGACTAACCTTTCTCTCCCACTCAAAAATAACTGCCTGGTTTAATGTACATGCATAAGTGGGGAGGAAAGACAGTCACAAAAATGTCATTGTGTTGTTTGTAGGGTTGTCTCGATACCAATAATTTGGTACCGGCACCAAAATGTATATCAATACTTTTTGATACTTTTTGATACATTTCCAAATAAAGGGAAGTACGAAAAAATTTCGATTTTGGCTTTATTTTAACAGAAAATCTTGCAATACAATAAACACATGTTTCCTGTTGCACTCAAAGAACAATTTTAGAAGGTTAAAATATAAATTAAAAAACATTAAACACATTGGTCTTTTCTTGTTGCACTCAAAGAACAATTTACGATTTTCCGTATTACATATAGTCTGCCATAATCAATGATTAGATTATAATATAATACAAAAGCTTTGTTTACATTAAACTTGCACTAGCTGACGTTAGATGGGCGGTTTAACTCCGCTAATATTTGGCATCAAGCCAAGCAGCTGTGTGCGCGTCTACATATTTTGTATATACATGTGCACAACAGAGGAGCTGTTAACTTATGAGAGTAGTGTACAGTATGTGTGTTTAGAAGAATGTCAACCTGTCGGCTGAGTGACGTCAGTAAGTGAGTACAGAGAGAGAGGAACGCGCGCACTGCGCAGTAAAGTGATGAATGGGTCCGGTTGTGTCCTGCAAAACTAATAATAAAGCAACCAGATTGTCACAAATCGGCGGCCTCCAATTCTGACCGGAAAGCAGATCTTAGCAGACCCATTGCGGGGTAAAGTGAACTGAAGAAAACGTCTCTCCTGCGCTCCGCTACGACGGTCTGCACCGGAGCGAACAGCAAGACAGGTGTAACAACTACATTATTACCTGTCACTCTTTATAACACCTTTTGCAGATCTGAATGCTTATTATTTAAATGTTTACCGAAGTTTGAAGCAAAGGTGGTAATACTAATCGCCACATTTGGTGAAGCGTGTTTTAAAGCAACACTTGAAGTGCGGCGCTTCCTTTTTTAAAGCGTCACCTTTACCGTTGGTTTTGAAGCCAAAATACCTCCATATTGCGCTTCACCCCCCCTTTATTAACCAGTAGAATTGTCGTTTTTTGCCATTCTTCCCCACCACGATGTTATTGCTTGTATGCCCTTTGTGTGTGCGTTTTGACACACTCAACATCATGCGCTTTGGCTCTGTAGTTACCGCCACACAGCGGCACTTAGATGAAAGAACTGTACCGGTACTTTTCAAAGGCAGTATAGTACTGATTTCAATCAATTAGTATCGTGGTACTTTATAAGTACCGGTATACTGAACAACCCTAGTTGTTTGGGTGGTTAATTAATTTTGCTCACATTGTGCTTCTCTAGCTTAAAGCATAGGGTCATGTCTGTCTAGATTATTCATGCAAAAGTGCAAACTTATTCAAATTGTCTGTATTTTTGGAAGCCAACGTGTGATTGCTCACTTGTACAAAAGGATTTGGCTAATCACTTTTTCAACTTACAGTGTTTCCTACACACTCCCTCCCCCATCAACTTATGACTCATCACAAGGTGGCCAGTGCTCAAAGACTGTTGTCTTTTGACCAACAACAATTCCCAACCACTCTTCTGTTAGTTGGCCCGATTTTCATTCCAATGCACCATCAATGATTTCTGTTAAAGTAGTACTGTAAAGCAATTAAAGTGGCCCTTTTATGCAAAACCAACTATTCTTTTGGTACCAGCTGTTGTGTATTTGGTATCTGCATAAATCCCGAAGATGTAAAAAATGTAACTGTTGAGATATTGTGGAGATATTATTTAAACAATCTGTCCTTCCTTCATACTTCCGGGAAACGAGCTGTTTGGTGACGTTTTTCCTAAGCGCGATGTCAGCGTATTATTCATATATGGTAGAAATGTACCCAAATGGTTTTGCGTGAGTCCGCCATAGTAGTCCACCCTGTTGGCAATAAGCTCCTTTTTTCCGCTATCCTCTTGTTGTGGGGCAGACTGGCTCATACATGCACATGTATCCTCCACTGTTGCCATTTCTAATACAAAGTAGCGTATAGTTCGAACTTAACCTGCCAGTAGACTCGCTATGGAAGCGCTACAAGTGAAGGAATTGCACAATAATAATAACATTTAATACTTACGTATTTTCATAATTTTAAGGATACTAAGGGTGCATTAATTTAAAAAATGCATCACGTTTGCTTTTTTTTTTTCTTCATCACTGATTATTACTCATTGCAGACTCCATGAGAGCCAACATACATAATAAAACATCCCTTACTGTGCAAGGCCTGAGCGATGTATTGATTTTATCAATATATTTGAGTTTTAGAATTTTTTTTTTTTTTCTCCCCTTCCTCTGGCATACTTTTTGCCCTTCAGGAGCTTTCATACCTTGCGCCGTCCCTTTACTTCCAGACTGGCTCAATAGTGTTGTCCCGATACCAACATTTTGATACCGGTACAGGTACCAAAATTATTTTGATACTTTTCGGTACTTTTCAAAATAAAGGAGACCACAAAAAATTGCATTATTAGCTTTATTTTAACAAAATATAATAAATAAATAAATGATAAATGGTTTATACTTGTATAGCGCTTTTCTACCTTCAAGGTACTCAAAGCGCTTTGACAGTATTTCCACATTCACCCATTCACACACACATTCACACACTGATGGCGGGAGCTGCCATGCAAGGCGCTAACCAGCAGCCATCAGGAGCAAGGGTGAAGTGTCTTGCCCAAGGACACAACGGACGTGACTAGGATGGTAGAAGGTGGGGATTGAACCCCAGCAACCCTCCGATTGCTGGCCCGGCCACTCTACCAACTTCGCCACGCCGTACCTTATCTTATTTCTTACGGTACATTAAACATATGTTTCTTATTGCAAGTTTGTCCTTAAATAAAATAGTAAAAATACTAGACAACTTGTCTTTTAGTAGTACAAACCCTGTTTCCATATGAGTTGGGAAATTGTGTTAGATGTAAATATAAACGGAATACAATGATTTGCAAATCATTTTCAACCCATATTCAGTTGAATATGCTACAAAGACAACATATTTGATGTTCAAACTGATAAACAATTTTTTTTTTTGCAAATAATCATTAACTTTAGAATTTGATGCCAGCAACACGTGACTAAGAAGTTGGGAAATGTGGCAATAAATACTGATAAAGTTGAGGAATGCTCATCAAACACTTATTTGGAACATCCCACAGGTGTGCAGGCTAATTGGGAACAGGTGGGTGCCATGATTGGGTATAAAAACAGCTTCCCAAAAAATGCTCAGTCTTTCACAAGAAAGGATGGGGCGAGGTACACCCCTTTGTCCACAACTGCGTGAGCAAATAGTCAAACAGTTTAAGAACTGCTATTGATTAATAAATTAGTTAATAAAAAAACAAAACAAAACAGTTTAAGAACAACATTTCTCAAAGTGCAATTGCAAGAAATTTAGGGATTTCACCATCTACGGTCCATAATATCATCAAAAGGTTCAGAGAATCTGGAGAAATCACTCCACATAAGCGGCATAGCCAGAAACCAACATTGAATGACCGTGACCTTCGATCCCTCAGACGGCACTGTATCAAAAACCGCCATCAATCTCTAAAGGATATCACCACATGGGCTCAGAAACACTTCAGAAAACCACTGTCACTAAATACAGTTTGTCGCTACATCTGTAATTGCAAGTTAAAGCTCTACTATGCAAAGCGAAAGCCATTTATCAACAACATCCAGAAACGCCGCCGGCTTCTCTGGGCCCGAGATCATCTAAGATGGATTGATGCAAAGTGGAAAAGTGTTCTGTGGTCTGATGAGTCCACATTTCAAATTGTTTTTGAAAATATTCGACATCATGTCATCCGGACCAAAAGGGAAGCGAACCATCCAGACTGTTATCGACGCAAAGTTCAAAAGCCAGCATCTGTGATGGTATGGGGGTGCATTAGTGCCCAAGGCATGGGTAACTTACACATCTGTGAAGGCACCATTAATGCTGAAAGGTACATATAGGTTTTGAAACAACATATGCTGCCATCTAAGCGCTGTCTTTTTCATGGACGCCCCTGCTTATTTCAGCAAGACAATGCCAAACCACATTCAGCACGTGTTACAACAGCGTGGCTTCGTAAAAAAAGAGTGCGGGTAATTCCCTGGCCCGCCTGCAGCCCAGACCTGTCTCCCATCGAAAATGTGTGGCGCATTATGAAGCGTAAAATACGACAGCGGAGACCCCGGACTGTTGAACGACTGAAGCTCTACATAAGTGGTAAATAAATAAATGATAAATGGGTTATACTTGTATAGCGCTTTTCTACCTTCAAGGTACTCAAAGCGCTTTGACAGTATTTCCACATTTACCCATTCACACACACATTCACACACTGATGGCGGGAGCTGCCATGCAAGGCGCTAACCAGCAGCCATCAGAGGCAAAGGGTGAAGTGTCTTGCCCAAGGACACAACGGACGTGACTAGGAAGGTAGAAGGCGGGAATTGAACCCCAGTAACCAGCAACACTCCGATTGCTGGCACAGCCACTCTACCAACTTCGCCACGCCGTCCCTACATAAAACAAGAATGGGAAAGAATTCCACTTTCAAAGCTTTAACAATTAGTTTCCTCAGTTCCCAATCGTTTATTGAGTGTTGTTAAAAGAAAAGGTGATGTAACACAGTGGTGACAGTGTTTCCCATAAACTGCCAAGATACCTGTGGGGGCGTGGCTATGGGCACGGTCACCATGACATCATCGCGTAATTTGCATAATGTACTACACCGATATGATTTGCTCTAAAAAGGCTAAAAAAATGTATACTTACTAATTAATAATAACAGTTTTGTTTTAAACGTCCATCCATCATCCATCCATTTTACAATATAATTACCACACTTTATGTACATATTTATATACAGATTTGAACAATAAGTTTATTCACTGAAATATATTTATTAATTGTGGTTCTTACAAAAAATATATCTTATAATATATAAAAGATAAAATGTCTCTTAAAGCTCTGCCCCTTTAGTTAGTGCATACTAAATAATTTAACTTTAGCCTACTACTACAACAATATTATTTACCAGCAACATAAAGTGAAACAGAGGCAGAGGTGTCCTGCCACAGTCAGTAACAAATAAACAGAAAACAGTAGTGGTCAAATACAAATAAGGCAACAAGAGAAGTATCCTACACTTCTCTTTTGTAAAGTAAATCTGAACAGCCTATATGGGCATCTACATAAACTATATGATTTGCCTGAGAAGCTGGACAGGACAAAAAAAAAAAAAAAAGTATTTTTTTTAAATTTTATTTTTGGCAATTCTTTCGTGGCGGGCCGCCACAAATAAATGAATGTGTGGGAAACACTGGTGGTGAACATGCCCTTTCCCAACTACTGTGGCACGTGTTGCAGCTATGAAATTCGAAGTTAATTATTATTTGCAAAAAAAAAATGAAGTTTATGAGTTTGAACATCAAATATCTTGTCTTTGTAGTGCATTCAATTGAATATGGTTTGAAAAGGATTAGCAAATCATTGTATTCCGTTTATATTTACATCTAACACAATTTCCCAACTCATATGGAAACGGGGTTTGTAAGTAAGCAAACAAAGGCTCCTAATTTAGCTGCTGAAAGTATGCAATAGATTGTCATTTTCCATTCTATTATTTTGTCAACATTTTTATGGACAAGTGGTAGAAAATGTATTATTAATCTACTTGTTCATTTACTGTTAATATCTGCTTACTTTGTCATTTAACATGTTCTATCTACACTTCTGTTAAAATGTAATAATCACTTATTCTTCTGTTGTTTGATACTTAACATTAGTTATGGATGATACCACAAATTTGGGTATCAATCCAATACCAAGTCGTTACAGGATCATACATTGGTCATATTCAAAGTCCTCATGTGTCCAGGGACATATTTCCTGAGTTTATAAACATAATATGAATTTTTTTTAAATGAAAGAAGATGTGATGCCAAAAAATATCGACGTAATCATAGTAGTATCGACGAGATACGCTACTGTACTTGGTATCATTACAGTGGATGTTAGGTGTAGATCCACCAATGGCGTTTGTTTACATTTTGACGCCGGTGAGCTACGGTGTGTAGTGAAGCACGTTTAGCTATTCCTTGTCCAGCAGGGATGATACTTGTAAGAAACGTACTTTGTCACCATGGAAGCGAGGATTAGTGATTTAGAAGTAGCTGAAACACTGCCGACTGCGAATGGACTTTAGCCACTAGCTAGTTAGCCATGTCTTAAAGCACCTCTTCCGGTGGGTGTTTCAGTGTTATAACTTCACCTTCACCTTCACCGGTATACCGTACAACCCTATGCCTCACATAGCAAAACATGGCTAATGCTAACGCTAACAAGAGCGAGACGTTTGTTTCAAAGAAAAGTGTTGTCAGTACATTAGTTTTGCGGCAAAAGGCATGTAACAAATGACTGCGTGGTGTAAAGTTTGTTTCAAAAAGGCATCTGCACAACAAACTTGTTCCAGCATCTGAAACTGAAGCCTGCGAAAAATACAATTATTTACAAGGCGAACAGAACACAACAACAAGCCAACTACGGGCTAAAAATCACCTGTGCAACTATGGTAGAATCATTGATACGTTTTTTACCCTTGGCCAGTTACGTATTTTGGGGGACATGTGTAATGGCGTCCAGTTGCTGTTGAGCCGCAGGTTCGAAAATAACTCTCAAAACTGCACAAAGAAAGAGAGACCTTATGTTATTTATTGGTTTGTGTTACCATCAATTAGTACTTGTATTCATGTGACTATATACAATGTGTGTATATTGTACACATTTACTGTATTTTTGTGACAAAGAAAAGTGAGTAAAATATTATTGATAATATTGTAATAAGGTAAATTAATTATTGTACATAATAATAATCCTTATAAGAAAGCTAGTTATTTGATTTTTAAAATAAGGGGTGGGAGTAAATAAGTTTAACTTCTTTCCACTTCTTTTTGGATATGACAAAACTAACAATATATACTGTATATTGTTTTAATTTTTGTGTTTTCATAGTGAAATATTTGTTTCTGTATTTTACTGTAATTTTATAAAGATTATTACCTTTTTAGTTATTTTTTATTTTGCTTTGTTTTTAACATGTCCAAAATTAACTACTATTACAAACCCCGTTTCCATATGAGTTGGGAAATTGTGTTGGATGTAAATATAAACAGAATACAATGATTTGCAAATCCTTTTCAACCCATATTCAATTGAATGCACTACAAAGACAAGATATTTGATGTTCAAACTCATAAACTTTTTTTTTTTTTTGCAAATAATCATTAACTTAGATTTTCATGGCTGCAACACGTGCCAAAGTAGTTGGGAAAGGGCATGTTCACCACTGTGTTACATGGCCTTTCCTTTTAACAACACTCCGTAAACGTTTGGGAACTGAGGAGACACATTTTTTAAGTTTCTCAGATGGAATTATTTCCCATTCTTGCTTGATGTACAGCTTAAGTTGTTCAACAGTCCGGGGGTCTTCGTTGTGGTATTTTAGGCTTCATAATGCGCCACACATTTTCAACGGGAGACAGGTCTGGACTACAGGCAGGCCAGTCTAGTACCCGCACTCTTTTACTATGAAGCCACGTTGATGTAACACGTGGCTTGGCATTGTCTTGCTGAAATAAGCAGGGGCGTCCATGGTAACGTTGCTTGGATGGCAACATATGTTGCTCCAAAACCTGTATGTACCTTTCAGCATTAATGGCGCCTTCACAGATGTGTAAGTTACACATGTCTTGGACACTAATACACCCCCATACCATCACAGATGCTGGCTTTTCAACTTTGCGCCTGTAACAATCCGGATGGTTCTTTTCCTCTTTGGTCCGGAGGACACAACGTCCACAGTTTCCAAAAACAATTTGAAATGTGGACTCGTCAGACCACAAAACACTTTTCCACTTTGTATCAGTCCATCTTAGATGAGCTCAGGCCCAGCGAAGCCGACGGCGTTTCTGGGTGTTGTTGATAAACGGTTTTCGCCTTGCATAGGAGAGTTTTAACTTGCACCTACAGATGTAGCAACCAACTGTAGTTACTGACAGTGGGTTTTTGAAGTGTTCTTGAGCCCATGTGGTGATATCCTTTACACACTGATGTCGCTTGTTGATGCAGTACAGCCTGAGGGATCGAAGGTCACGGGCTTAGCTGCTTACGTGCAGTGATTTCTCCAGATTCTCTGAACCCTTTGATGATATTACGGACCGTAGATGGTGAAATCCCCAATTTCCTTGCAATAGCTGGTTGAGAAAGTTTTTTCTTAAACTGTTCAACAATTTGCTCACGCATTTGTTGACAAAGTGGTGACCCTCGCCCCATCCTTGTTTGTGAATGACTGAGCATTTAATGGAATCTACTTTTATACCCAATCATGGCACCCACCTGTTCCCAATTTGCCTGTTCACCTGTGGGATTTTCCAAATAAGTGTTTGATGAGCATTCCTCAACTTTATCAGTATTTATTGCCACCTTTCCCAACTTCTTTGTCACGTGTTGCTGGCATCAAATTCTAAAGTTAATGATTATTTGCACAAAAAAAAAGTTCAACTGAATATGGGTTGAAAATGATTTGCAAACCATTGTATTGCCTTTATATTTACATCTAACACAATTTCCCAACTCATATGGAAACAGGGTTTGTACTTCTAACTTGTACAACATGTAAAGTACAAAATATCAGAAACATTTACTCATGTAGAAGAATTATCACTTAACATCTTTGACAATCAAGCATGATCGTAACTATCCACATTTTGTGTTAATAATGCGTGAAACTGCTATCTAAACATCAAAGTGTAGCTCTTCTCCTCTAAGTGCATGTACTCCTAAAGCAGGAATACAAATTCTGTATTCCTACAAAATAGGAATTCTGGCAAGACACCAACGTACCGTTAACCTGACTCTCGCCAGATCCTTGTCGTTCGCTGAGCTCCATACATTGATCTGGGAGTTCTCAGTAGGAGATGTATTTCAGAAGGCAGGGCCTTGTAAAAAAATAATTTTATGTGATTGGATAAACCACTTGTCCGTTATCTTGAATGACGTGCTACTTCAACCACTCACATCGAAATCAACCCGTGACGCTGATGAGAGCGGCGCTGGGAAATCCAAACCCGGTCGGAAGAAGAGCCAAAACATCCTTGCCACCAATAAATGCCTTCAAAACCGTTCTCTGTTCATCTTTTAAGTAATTAATATTCGATCGATGTCGCAAAACAGTTGCAATAGCAGAATCAATGTCAGCACACAACTCCTCGCTCCGTGCCACCATTGTTGTTTGAATCAAACAGTCCCTTCGGCGCTACGTCACATCTATGAAATCCCGCCCGGCGAGATTTTTGCTATCTTGAAGGAGTTTGCAATGCTTTCGAGCCCAGATCCTTGTGTTGAGCTCAGCGAACTACAAGGGTCTGGCGAGAGTCAGGTTAACGTACTGTAGGTATTTCTTAAATTCTCTTTAAAAATATGTTTATATCCTTTTCGTGTTGAGCTGTTTCAAAAAGCATAATGTTTAAAAACATTTCATTAAAGCAACTGAATTGTCCAGTCGTGGTATTTAAAACTTAAAAATGATCTGTCTAAGGTACACTTATTGATGACGAAAAATTATATCTTTCTGCGATTAATCACGATTAATTTTGAGTTAAAGATTAACAAAATGCGATTACCGGTAATCGCGATAAATATTTTAATTGTTTGACAGCCCTAATTTAGATACAATGTATAATACTACATTTTTATTTACATAGGTATGTTATTCAAGACAGAAGTTTGCACTTTATTGATTTCAATGTTGGAGATTGGTTATTTGCATGTAATGTGAAATGCTACAGTTTTGTTAAGAGAATTATTCTATTCAAGCAGAAGCATTGCTTCCCAAGGGAAGCTTTTAATTTAATTATTTGAGAATAATTTCATACAAAGTACAAATTATATCTGGACTAAAAAGAACAACATTATACAAATTAGAATTTTGCTAAGAGTAAGATGCAGTGTCATTTCAAACTATTAGTTTTTGATCCAATAAAAGAAAAACGTGTTTTGAATGATCTCTGTCATTTGTATTCGATAGTTTCTTTAAAAAGTAGAAACAATTGTAAATCAAATTTTTTGTGAAAAAATACGTGTTTTTGTTTTTAGGCCTTAGGTCTGCTGTCATTGGATGCCAACTGCTATATTCCCATTTAGATTAAAAATGCCGCATAATCCTCGCAAATGAACGAGGTGGGGGTTGGGGCATGGGAACAAGCGCTTTTTGTGTCGTTCTCGCCAGTTCCAGGTCCTAACTGGCTGTCAAAGTGTACCAACTTGTCGGAATACCTACTCAGACGATGACCACTCGATGATGTAAACATAGGGAAACACAGAAGTCGCCACTATAAATACTTTGTCTGTGTTAGCGCTTACAATAACAATATCGCCAATACCATTAGCGCTTATAATAACAATATCACCAACACTTGGTTAATATTTAAGTCACAAAATGTAAATGGAGTATTGTTGGCGCTTTTTGAATGGTAATTTATCGGATTTTATGGGTGGAATAGTGAAGCTCCCATTGGCTCCGCTGTAAACAGACTTTGATATACGTTTATTGGATATTTAGAATGCATTAAATAAAAATCCATCCGTCGTCATGTCTTTCATAATGATTGTGAATGATAGGCAAAATTCCCCAAAAAATGCAGTTCCCCTTTGATGTCACCAATAATGCTGGGAAAGCCCTCAACTTGAGGTATTTTCATTGAAATTCATTATATTATTGTAAAAAAAAAGGCATTTGTCACAATTAGATGTCAAACTTTGTAAAGCATTTCATAGGTCAGATGAAATGTTGACTTTGATTGGCTTTCTTTTCTTGTACACATACATCAATGTGCAACATTATCTCATGTTTTAAACCTTATTTAACGACAGAACATGAACTTATTTACTCACAAGTTTTGGTTTTATTTCAATTAGCGGCAGAACCGTGTGCCGTATTGCACCGGCGACTAATTTTTCTTCCATGTAAGTGTGAAATATTTAATATTTTGTACACACTTAATAGCTCAATTGGTTCCATGACAGAGCTTGTAACTTGCATCTCAAATCAGTGGTGTCCTTTGAAATAACTTGAAGTCAATTTAATCCATGCTTTTCCCCTGTAAAACAGCACATGTTACATGCCTTTTAAAAAGACCAACAAACTAATAGATGATAAATATTGTTCGAAAAAGAATACAACAGAATGTATGACAAACAACTACAGTAGTTTTATTAAGTAATGTAATAATAATGTAGAGCATTTACCTCTTCCAGCAGACTGAAGGGGGCTTCATATACATTTGTCTCAGAAAATGGCGTAAATTCCTAGGTATGCTATCTCCCATAATCCGAGTAGTGGGTGAGAAGAGTAGACACCGCCAGTTCGGAGCGCGGAGAAGCGACATACCGCTTGGACACCGCATCCAGGAGCAGCATCAGGCGTGCGAAGGAAGTGAGCCGTGGGTAGAAGAGTAGGGATGATGTTTGATAAGAAATTATCGAGTTCGAGCCTATTATCGAATCCTCTTATCGAACCGATTCCTTATCAATTCTCTTATCAAGTCCAGATAGGTTGTTGTATATGGAAAAAACCCCACAATATTTGGTTTAACAAAAGCTCACTTTTATTATGTAAGAAAAAAATAAAATCTAATAAATAAATAAATATTGACTGTTACCCCCCTAAAAAATAAAATAAAATAAATAAATATTGACTGTTGTTACCCAAAGTATATTAAGTGGGATTTTTCAGAAAAACAAATATATACAGTAACACAAAAACAACCTGTCTCTGTGATCACTATAGGTCAGGGGTCACCAACGCGGGTCCCGCGGGCACCAGGTAGCCCGTAAGGACCAGATGAGTAGCCCGCTGGCCTGTTCTAAAAATAGATCAAATAGCAGCACTTACCAGTGAGCTGCCTCTATTTTTAAATTGTATTTATTTAATAGCAAGCTGGTCTCGCTTTGCTCGACATTTTTAATTCTAAGTGAGACAAAACTTAAATAGAATTTGAAAATCCAAGAAAATATTTTAAAGACTTGGTCTTCACTAACTGACAAAGAAACACATAACAGATTTGGTGTCCAGTTCAAAGTGTGACATGATTTATTTAAAAATTTGAGAGTTGACTTGTATTTTACATGAGTTATTATTTGTACAAACATGGTGCAAAGTTATTCATGGTTTGTTAAGAAATGTTAGTGGCTAGCTAGTTAAAATTGGATATTGTGATTGCCCAAGACTGTCTTAGAAGTGATCATTTGAAAATGTTCAATTTGAAAAATGTGCACTTAGAGAAAATATAAATATAAAGTGTTGCATATTGATATTTATCTGTTTCTATATATATTTATTGTGAAAAATCATTAAGATGATCAGTGTTTCCACAAAGATAAATATCATTAATTATTAATAATAACATAGAGTTAAAGGTAAATTGAGCAAATTGGCTATTTATGGCAATTTATTTAAGTGTGTATCAAACTGGTAGCCCTTCGCATTAATCAGTACCCAAGAAGTAGCTCTTGGTTTCAAAAAGGTTGGTGACCCCTGCTATAGGTGTATAAATAATACTAAAGTGTTAAATAAAATCAGTCCCTTGGGCACAAAACTGAAAATAATACAGCTCTCCAAAAAGTGCACTTCTGCTGCTATTTGACATAACTGTTTGTTATGATGCTTTGACATTTTTGCACTTTATTTCTTTATTGAAAGAAAATTCTATGAAGAGAAAAGTTCTTTGCAAATGTGGTTACAATGCTAAAAAAAGAAAAGTTAAAGGTAAAAAAATAAATACACTTTATTGAGTTAACATTATTTCTTTATAGGGGGAAAGATGTGATGATATGAGCTAGGGAATATAACAACTACACTACCCAGCATGCAACAGGAGTGACTAGCATGTGCGGTAGCCCCGAAAAGTGTTGTTGCATGTGCCACCCGGCAGCTAAGAATGAGGTTATGAGCACGCTGTGAAAGTAAATGTCAAGAACTCAGCCAACACGCCTCGTCTGCATTATTTATAATTAGACAGACAACACATATACAGTGTGATTTTGTTTTGTTTACAAGGAAAGAAAAACAAAAGTTAAAAAAGGGAGATGTGTTGTGTATATATATGTATGTGCTGCGGTTGCTTTAAAAACGTTGCGACAGCTGCCGTAAAGGAGGTGCGTTGCTAGCCTGGTTGCTATGTTTCCGGTTGGTCGTAAAAGTGTTCGTCATGTGTTTGTACCCTTCTCAAATCTCTCAGTAAAGTTATTCATTCGATTATACCTTTTGTTTTGAACTTTATTACACCTTGGAGCGCTTTTTCCGGTGCATTGTTTTTCCTGCTTTCGCTATCTGTGCCAAATGACTGAGCTACATGACATCATTTCTTGTGATGTCCCACGGGGCATTTCTGGTCGGGACGGGATTCGTTCCCAGGGATTCGAATAAAGAAGCAACTCTTTTTCTTTACTATAGTGGTCTCGATAACGGGTACCGGTTCTCAAAAAGGGATTCGAGTCAGAGGACTCGGATCTTTTCTTATCGAACAACCGGGAAAATCGGTTTCGAGTATCATCCCTATAGAAGAGCAAGCCTTAGTCGGAGGCCATTACCAACTTTGGCTGGAAGATTTTTAAAGCTGGACCGCTGCTAATAGTTTCAAATGGTTGGATATCTGAAACTAAAAGCTAATGCCAGCAAGTAGGACTGGATGTTTTTGGGTGGATTTTATGGGGTTCACTGTGGCATTTGCTACGCCATGTAGCGGCAAGCAGACTTGTACTCCAACAAAAAAAACGAGAGACAGCTCTTTTCTCAAAATACTTGTAAGTTTGCGTAATCGTAAATTGGTATACTACTGTAGTATGTGTTGAAATAGTATTGAGTCAGCTTAATGTGGGACAAACTACACCCGGAAGGGACACCATTTCTCCATAGATTGTGTAATAGATGTATGTGAGTTACGCAAAAAAAAAACAAAAAGGCTCATTTAGTTTAATACTTCTTTACCATAGGGCTCATTGTTGAGACGTGAGTGCCCCCTAGGTAGCCAAAAAATGTCTGTTTGTTAGCTGTAGTCTGTATGGGCCGCATAGTTACTCAGTTGACATACCCTTTTTCACCACTTGGACTATATCAAACAAACAAAAGTCTAAAGCTAAAGTCATAGAGAAGTTTCTTAATCATGCCTAAAGTGGTAAAGCTGTATTTTTATTTCCACTTAAATGTTTGTGATGTTTCCCTCCTGTGGTGGGTTCTCCTAGCCGACAGATCTTCAGGAGCCTGGTAGACAGTTTGAATAAAGTATTTTTATTTTGCATAAACACCCCGGGGGTGGCTTGCTTTCCAGCAATATATGTTTGTCTCTGGGCGCGTGTCTCTCCCTGGCTCCAACTCCAACAACGTGTCTCGTTCCGGCTGCTGCTGATAAGGGCGACCGGTGATTAGATAACAAGCCCCAGCTGGGCAATCTACTCACCTGCCGCTGTCTTTGAGGCCGGTCCTTACACACCCCGCTCCGCGGCAGTCCCGCAGACCACGCCCCCCTCCACAATGTTATTAACAGTTTAGTTGGCGTTAGTTGGCGTTGCCAGCGGAAGCGCAAGAGAGGCAAGCGGGCGGGCGTTTGGGCTAGGCTAAAGGCTAGCCCGTTCAAACCGCCACTTCCAACCATCTTCTTGTCGAATGCCCGGTCGATCCGCTATAAACTGGATGAAATCCGCCTTCAGATGGCGACGAGAAGGAATATACGTGACTGCTGCTGCCTGATTTTCACGGAAACTTGGCTGGACAGAACCATCCCAGATGCGGCTACTGAATTAGCCGGCTTCACCGCCCACCGAGCTGACAGAACCGCAAACTCCGGTAAGAAGATCGGCGGAGGATTGTGTGTCTATATAAACAGAAACTGGTGCACACAGACTGTGAGGGTGGACGAACTGTGCAACACAGATGTAGAGTTTATGTTGCTAAAATGCAAACCATTCTATCTCCCTAGGGAGTTTGCCGCTGTTTACATCTGTGCAGTGTATATTCCCCCAGATGCTAATGCGAAGCTTGCGCTAGCACACATACATGACAGCATTAACAATTGCCTTGTCACACACCCCGACAGCGCTCTCATTGCAGCGGGAGATTTCAACCACGCAGACTTAAAAAGTGTCTTTCCTAAATACCATCGGAATGTTATATGTGCAACCAGGGGAGAGAAAACGCTGGATCAAGTGTATACAAACATCGGAAATGCATACAGAGCCCATGCATATCCCCATCTAGACATGTCAGACCACCTTTCTCTTCTGTTGCACCCACGTTACACACCCAAAATCAGAACTGCTGGAATTACCAACAAAACTATAAGAACATGGCCAGAAGATGCTATCCATCAGCTCCAAGATTGTTTCCATCACACTCTCTGGGACATATTTAGAGACGAGCGTGCAATTTCGCGTGAGTCTCTGGACGAATACACCTCAACTGTGCTGAACTATATTACCTTCTGCGTAGATTGTGTTACATCATTTAAAACAATCCGTGTGTTACCAAATAAAAAACCCTGGATGACACACAAAGTGTCACAGTTACTCAAACAGAGGGACATGGCATTTAGATCAGGCGATCCAAATGCCTACCGTTCAGCCAGGACTGCTTTAAAGAAGGGGATCAATGCTGCCAAATCAGACCATTATAATAAACTCCAGGATTGCTTAAATAACTCAGACCCTAGGCAGGTGTGGGAAGGTGTCAAAGCAATTACGAACTTAAAAAAAACAACTTCTTCCTCAGTGAAAGGCAGCGCCATCTTAGCTGAGGAATTGAATAATTTTTATGTCCGCTTTGACAAGGAAAACACAGACTCAGCACTGCCCCCCCTGCCCCCCCTCTCCTCCGACGACACGGCCACAGTCCTCAGCCCGCACGAAGTAAGACTCACCTTGCGTAACATCAACCCAAGGAAAGCAGCTGGACCTGATGGCGTTCTGGGCCGTGTGCTTAAGCACTGCGCGGACGAGCTGACGGATGTATTTGTTTCCATTTTTAATCTGTCACTGTCTACATCCTGGGTCCCTGCCTGTTTTAAAACCGCTACAATAATTCCCATCCCCAAACAGGCCATCATCTCATGCCTAAACGACTACAGACCTGTAGCACTCACCTCCATACCTGCCAAATGCATGGAGAGACTGATATTGAAACGGATTAAAAAGGCAATACCACCATCCCTTGACCCATATCAGTTCGCGTACCGGAAGAACCGATCAACCGAAGACACCATCGCTATTGTAATCCATAGACTCTTGGAACATCTTGAGCTTAAGGACACTTATGCAAGACTGCTCTTTGTCGATTTCAGCTCAGCATTTAACACAATAAGGCCAAACAGACTCAGATCTAAGCTTCACAACCTTGGTCTGAACACCTTCCTCTGCAACTGGATTTTGGACTTTTTAACAAATCGCACACAGTATGTGAAAATAGGCGAGCACATTTCTGCCACGCTCACCATCAACACCGGCGCTCCACAGGGTTGTGTGCTAAGCCCTGTGCTCTTCACCCTCTTCACACATGACTGTATAGCCTCTTCAACATCCAATCTCACTGTCAAATATGCCGACGACACCACAGTACTTGGGCTCGTCAGCAACAATGATGAGACAGCATACAATGCAGAGGTCCAACAGCTGGCTTCATGGTGTGCTAACAACAACTTGGTTCTTAACACTAACAAAACCAAAGAACTAATTGTAGACTTCCGCAGGAAAGGGCAGAGCAAACACCCTCCACTTTTAATTAATAACAATCTAGTAGAAAGGGACAAGCATTTCAAATTCTTAGGGGTGAACATAACAGAAGATCTTTGCTGGGACATTAACACTGCTTCTACAGTCGGAAAGGCCCAACAACGTCTTTTTTTTTTGAGGAAACTAAAATGCGCAAACCTTCCGCAGAAATCATTGGTTAACTTTTACAACTGTGCCATCAGCAGTGTCCTCACTTACGGCTTTTTAGTGTGGTTTGCTAGCTGCACTAAAGCGAACCAACAGGCCCTCCAGCGAGTGGTTAAAGCGGCGGGGAAAATTACAAGGACGATACTCCCAGAGATGAGTGCCATGTACACAACTCGCTGCCTAAAGCGAGTACACAACATCCTGAAGGACAGATACCACCCAGCACATGGCCTCTTCAATCTGCTACCCTCTGGAAGAAGGTATAGATCGATTCGCGCCAGGACCACCAGAATGTCTCACAGTCTGTATCCCCAGGCTGTGAGACTGCTAAATGAACAGCCTGCCCCTTTGCTGCCCCGGACCATCTCATTACCTCACTCTTCACCACCTCAATAATTGTGCTCTGGACACTGCATTGCTGCAACATCAACGTAACACCCATCAGACATCTGACTGTTCCCACCCCCACGCCCCCTCTATTCGCCATCTTCCTGACAATGCTAAACTGTGAACTATGGTCAACCTGCACTTTAATGCCGTTTCTATGCCGCTGGACAAAGCTCAAACAAAATCTCGTTGACATGTATGACTTAAGTGTTATTATGACAATGACAATAAAGGAATTGATTGATTGATTGATTGATTAAGAAACTTATATATTACTAGAGATGGTTACCAATTACGGTACTTTTTTGGCACCAACTGACTCCCGCCAGTCCTGCGGGACACCAATTCACGTAATATCCAACAATGCCATGTTACCGTACCTGCGTTGCGTGTCACGCCCAGTTGCAGCCGGCTATTCGCACTTCAGCACTTGACGATCACTCTGGCAGCACTGAGAGCAGACTCAGCCAAACTACCTGCGGGTAATGTTGCAATTTTTAATGCCATCAAAGAAATGTATTAAAAAACACTCCAATGCAAATAAAGTAAAGCTTCACTTTTCAAAACATGCGCTAGTTTGATGATAGTATACATTGGCTTTGCTATTGACATGCTACATGTTAGCATTAGGGATTTTACATGGCGATTTTAATACCTTCAAATTTGTTATTTAAAACAAAAACTAAGATACACGTTGCAATCAAATAGCTAGTGCGTAATAAGTACAATTCTTACAGTATTAACACTTTTTAGGGTGCAAAAAAGACACGACAGCAAAGACTGAACTGACTAGCCAACACCACAAACTATACACTACTTCCATCTGACGTCTTGGACTTGCAACTGTAATTGAGACTCAGAGATGTTATAATTAAACAAGATACAACAACTGGACAACAGTTATCATAATCATCTCATTTTTAAATGTTCCAATAAAAAAAGATGAGATTTTATTATCAAAAGTGATTAATATTTACTGACAAACAAAAGTAAAAAAAAATAGTAAAAAAAATTGCTACCTTTTTAGTATTCCGTTATCAATTCCCAGATACCAAGAATTAGTAACATATCAGTTCAAATGAAAACAGTATCCATCCCAATACAATATATTATTATTGTTTATGATTAATTTAGTTAGTGTATTTATTTAATGTGTAAATGTAAATGTATTTTTTTATCTGTTTTTTTTATTTGATTACTATTCATTTTTGTAATCAGACTTACCTAAAATTTTGATAATAACTTTTGTGATTAACAATAGTTCATATAATTTGACAAGGTTTAGTCTGTTAAACTGTTAGTAAGTTAGATATAATTATTGAATATGATTAAAGTCAATAGTAAGATTATTAATTCAGTGTTAATATCTAAGGGGGCTCCAAGCCTTTCTGTAGTGGAAAAGTTAGGCCGCAAGGTCAAAAAGTTTAACAACTCCTTGGCTAGTCTTTGCTAAAAATGAGACAACATTTAAATGTATACAAACCGTAAACACACTTATGATACGTCTATAAGGTCATTATGAACATTTTACACTATTTGTTGGATATAATTCATCCTATCCCCACAATTTAAAGCCGCTAACGGCACCGTACAAGTCTTGTGACAGAGTAAAACCTTTTTTAGCTTTGTGCTACATAGTGGTAATTTTGTTGCTCTCATTTAAGCACAAGTAGAAGGAAAGGCAACTCACAAGCATACAAAGATAGTAATGTTATAGAATAAAAATTAGATTAACACGATTAAAAAAACAAAGCGTTAAATACAACTGTAATTAATTTATTGCAATTAACATGATAATTTCACAACCAAAAGTAAAAAAATAGATTCACCCTAATCAAACTGTTGCTTGTGAAACACACTGCAACACACCAAATGGGGTTGAAGTGCCTTTGGTATGTCTACTTTGTCAGCTGCTTCTGATCAGAAGAGGGCTTCATGTCAGTGTGTGGTGACTCTGGACGTCAATCAAAAGGTAGTGTTGGACAGATCATGCACTCAAGAGTTTTTGTGTGAAAGGCAACATGATTTGACTGTAATATGCACATACTGCCATTACTATTGTGGCAGTAGGGGCGTGGCTGGGGCAGGGTCAATATGATGTCATCATATAATTTGCTTAATTAGTGATGATGCATATATTGTCTTTAAAGAGGCAAACAAATGTATACATACAATTAAAAACAAATCTGTGTTATTAGTTATTAGTAATTATCATTAACATATTTTTTTTATATTATATAATTTTTGCTCTGTTTTCCAATTGTTGCCGCTTATGGTGCAAAGTACTTTGTTGATAATTTTTCAAGTTTCTAGAGACTTCTCCAATCCTTGTCGTGACTTTTTCCTCTATTAAAAAAGATTAGCAACAAACCTAGCATATTTTTCTGTTGTTACTGGCAAAAAACTGTTTACTTTTGTCTCTCAATGTTCCCGATGAACAGCGAGCCTTTTCTGTCACACGTCACACTTGCTTTGCGCTACTTTCTCTCCTTGAAAAAGCACCACCGTCCTCTTAATATTTGCACATTGTACATTTTGTAGGTATATCTTGGATAAATTAAAGTATGTTCACATCGCAGACAATTTAGTGTGTCTTGCTCACATCATCACAACATCTTGTTTAAGCAGTGCTGTTTCAGAGATAAAATTATTTTTTTGGAGGCTAAATTTTCAGTGCATCACTAGTTTATAGTGATGCGTAAATAATCGGCTATAAAATATAAATTCATACTATATATTACTTTAATTTGTTTTCAAGTGTGGCGGTTTTTATTTTGCCATGGTAGTGCACCCTGATCAATTACATGTAGGGAAAACCTTGAGTTACCTTAGGACCCCCACATGTATTTGTGACAGTGGATTGTGGGGTCACTAGATCATGTTCTCATGTATTTTGTGACCAAAAACTCTTTTAAAATTACAAAACCTTTCTTCTGTTGCTTTGAAAGGGGGGGTTCCTTTGTGCAGTGTGATTTAGTATTTACCAATGTGATAATTTTCATATAAAGAGCAGTTATCCAAGCATGTCAAAGTTAGAATTTTGAAATGTTATGTGCAACTCAGGCCTTGTCTGTAGGGGAACATATAAAGAACAGAATAAAGATTTATGTTAGTTTTATTTGATTTTAGTCGCTGCCAAGCAATCTGATTACTTTTTGTCCATACTTGCTGCAGCCTCAATCTCTAAATACAATGATAGACAAGTCTTGAATCATTCAAAAATGATTTGCCTTTTGTCAAAAACCCAAGCCTTGTTCATTCGTCATGCAATATGGCCAAGATAGCTGGTCAGAGGTCAGATAGTAGTCATTTATATTCAGCTATTGCCTGTAGAGAATCACATGTTAAAGAAATGTGTTGCAATTCCAAATATTACACAATCACTGCTCTGGCAATAGTTTGCTAGTTGACAACATTAAAGGCCTACTGAAATGATTTTTTTTTTATTTAAACGGGAATAGCAGATCCATTCTATGTGTCATACTTGATCATTTCGCGATATTGCCATATTTTTGCTGAAAGGATTTAGTAGAGAAAATCGACGATAAAGTTCGCAACTTTTGCTCGCTGATAAAAAAAAAGCCTTGCCTGTACCGGAAGTAGCGTGACGTCACAGGAGCTAGGATTCCTCACAATTCCCCGTTGTTTACAATGGAGCGAGAGAGATTCGGACCGAGAAAGTGATGATTACCCCATTAATTTGAGCGAGGATGAAAGATTCGTAGATGAGGAACGTTACAGTGAATGACTTGAGAGGCAGCGATGGACGTATCTTTTTTCGCTCTGACCGTAACTTAGGTACAAGCTGGCTCATTGGATTCCACACTCTCCTTTTTCTATTGTAGATCACAGCTTTGTATTTTAAACCACCTCGGATACTATATCCTCTTGAAAATGAGAGTCGAGAACGCGAAATGGACATTCAGTGCCTTTTATCTCCACGACAATACATTGGCGAAATGCTTTAGCTACGAGCTAACGTGATAGCATCTTGCTTTAACTGCATATAGAAACAAAAGAAATAAACCCCTGACTGGAAGGATTGATAGAAAATCAACAATACTATTAAACCATGGACATGTAAATACACGGTTAATGCTTTCCAGGCTGGCGAAGGTTAACAATGCTGTGCTAACGACGCCATTGAAGCTAACTTAGCAACCGGACTGCACAGAGCTATGCTAAAAACATTAGCTCTCCACCTACGCCAGCCAGCCCTCATTTGCTCATCAACACCCGTGCTCACCTGCGTTGCAGCGATCGGCAGAAGGACGAAGGACTTCACCCGATGCGTTTGGCGGCCCGGAGACGTAGGAAGTCAAGGTGAGGTCGGTGGCTAGCGTGGCTAGCGCGGCTAGCGCGGCTAGCGCTCCAACAAAGTCCTCCTGGTTGTGTTGCTGTAGTCCGCTGCTAATACACTGATCCCACCTACAACTGTCTTCTTTGCAGCCTTCATTGTTCATTAAAAAAATTGCAAAAGATGTCCAGAATACTGTGGAATTATGAAATGAAAACAGAGCTTTTTGTATAGGATTCTACGGGGTACCATAACTTCCGTTACTCGGACTTCGTCACGCGCATACGTCATCATACCGCGATGTTTCAGCCGGATATTTCCCGGGAAGTTTTAAATGTCACTTTATAAGTTACCCCGGCCGTATTGGCATGTGTTGCAATGTTAAGATTTCATCATTGATATATAAACTATCAGACTGCGTGGTCGGTAGTAGTGGCTTTCAGTAGGCCTTTAATAGGCCTACTGAAATGATTTTTTTTAATTTAAACGGGAATAGCAGATCCATTCTATGTGTCATACTTGATCATTTCGCGATATTGCCATATTTTTGCTGAAAGGATTTAGTAGAGAAAATCGACGATAAAGTTCGCAACTTTTGCTCGCTGATAAAAAAAAAGCCTTGCCTGTACCGGAAGTAGTGTGACGTCACAGGAGCTAGGATTCCTCACAATTCCCCCTGTTGTTTACAATGGAGCGAGAGAGATTCGGACCGAGAAAGTGATGATTACCCCATTAATTTGAGCGAGGATGAAAGATTCGTAGATGAGGAACGTTACAGTGAATGACTTGAGAGGCAGCGATGGACGTATCTTTTTTCGCTCTGACCGTAACTTAGGTACAAGCTGGCTCATTAGATTCCACACTCTCCTTTTTCTATTGTAGATCACAGATTTGTATTTTAAACCACCTCGGATACTATATCCTCTTGAAAATGAGAGTCGAGAACGCGAAATGGACATTCAGTGCCTTTTATCTCCATGACAATACATCGGCGAAATGCTTTAGCTATGAGCTAACGTGATAGCATCTTGCTTTAACTGCATATAGAAACAAAAGAAATAAACCCCTGACTGGAAGGATAGATAGAAAATCAACAATACTATTAAACCGTGGACATGTAAATACACGGTTAATGCTTTCCAGGCTGGCGAAGGTTAACAATGCTGTGCTAACGACGCCATTGAAGCTAACTTAGCAACCGGACTGCACAGAGCTATGCTAAAAACATTAGCTCTCCACCTACGCCAGCCAACCCTCATTTGCTCATCAACACCCGTGCTCACCTGCGTTCCAGCGATCGGCAGAAGGACGAAGGACTTCACCCGATGCGTTTGGCGGCCCTGAGACGTAGGAAGTCAAGGTGAGGTCGGCGGCTAGCGCGGCTAGCGCGGCTAGCGCGGCTAGCGCGGCTAGCGCGGCTAGCGCTCCAACAAAGTCCTCCTGGTTGTGTTGCTGTAGTCCGCTGCTAATACACTGATCCCACCTACAACTGTCTTCTTTGCAGCCTTCATTGTTCATTAAAAAAATTGCAAAAGATGTCCAGAATACTGTGGAATTATGAAATGAAAACAGAGCTTTTTGTATAGGATTCTACGGGGTACCATAACTTCCGTTACTTGGACTTCGTCACGCGCATACGTCATCATACCGCGATGTTTCAGCCGGATATTTCCCGGGAAGTTTTAAATGTCACTTTATAAGTTACCCCGGCCGTATTGGCATGTGTTGCAATGTTAAGATTTCATCATTGATATATAAACTATCAGACTGCGTGGTCGGTAGTAGTGGCTTTCAGTAGGCCTTTAATAGTGTTCTTTATGCACTATGCTTTAGCACAGTGTTTCTTAACCATAGGGCCGGGGCCACGAGTAGGTTGGAGTAGGTAAGTTAGATATAATTACTGAATGTGATTAAAATCTAGAGTAAGATTACTAATTCAGTGTAAATATTTGAGTGGGCCCCCGGCCCCTCTGTAGTGGAAAAGTTTGGCCCTGAGGTCAAAAAGGTTAAGAACCCCTGCTCTAGCAGACATTAGCCTGTCCCTATGCATCCTGCCGTCAGGTCTCTCCGTATAGTACACCATATGGCCGCAGACCAGGTCATACTAACTGTGTCCGCACGGTCTCGTACTGTCACTGCGGAGGTATGTTCAACATTTCCTCCTAATGTAAACACAAGCACTCTTCATGTAACCAAACCTTCACTCATGCAGGTGGTGAGATATATTTCACGCTGATCCAAAGCAAGGAACTGAGATGGAAGTCAAAACAAGGCAATTTACCCCTGTGTACAATGTAACAATAATCAATCCCTGTCACTTCTACAAAACCCAGAACCAGTGAAGTTGGCACGTTGTGTAATTCGTGAATGAAAACAGAATACAATGATTTGCAAATCCTTTTCAACTTATATTCAATTGAATAGACTGCAAAGACAAGATATTTAATTTTCGAACTGGGAAACATAATTTTTTTTGCAAATAATCATTAACTTAGAATTTTTTGGCAGCAACACATTGCAAAAAAGTTGGCACATGGGCATTTTTACTACTGTGTTACATGGCATTTTCTTTTAACAATGCTCAGTTAATATTTGGGAACTGAGGAGACCAATTTTTTACTCTCTGTAGATTGTCTGTAGAAAAGTTTGAATTTGAAGTTGGTTTGATTCAACCTTAGCCGATTACGTGCATGAGTATACTGTCGAGTGAATGTGTAGTGTACTGTCGAGTGAGTGTGTTAGCGAGCGTTCCATATTTTGACTTAATGGAATATCAGTCTTTCTACTAATTTCTATTAAGAAAGTCCACTGTCAACTGTACTTCTGGGGCCTCTCATGAAGAAAAGTCAAAAGACCTTTGGATATTTCTGTAAAACAGATCAAGACAATGAGTTGTCGATTCACAATAATAATAATAAAAAAATTTAAAAAAAAGAATCTCAATCTCAATCCTAAGAAATAAATTCACATCACATTTTTTCTACAATCACACGGCTCTAGTCATGAGCCTTTTAAATTATATATGTTTTGATGTTTTAGAATTGTCCTTGTTCGTGGTTCCTTCCTTATTATGCCACTTTTTAGAGCATTGTCGACCGGTCTGTAGCACTAAATGACCCTTAATTCTCCCCAGCCCCTATCAGCGTTGCTTTCTGAGACACAAATGTACATAGGGCAATTACCAGAAATAGATCGGTCTTTGCTGCATTCCTCTCCAAATAAGCCCAACATAAATGCATAATTTTCCTGGCGAGGGAGACACCTTACTGGAAATGGGAAGCAGTTGTTGGTCAGTGGGTGTTATGAATACACCGTGAATGATTAGAGGCTTCCTCTATCTCTGAACAGGATAAGAACTTTGGAGCGAGTAGCAGTTTATACAATCCAGATCATTGAGGCTGTTGTTGACTTAACACAGAATAGTCAATGTCTTATGCAGTGGGTGACTTGAGGTTACCTGACAGATGCTAGGACCACTACAGAGAAAATTGCCCATATCTGTTAGAGCAAGGGTGTCCAAATTGCATATTCTAAAAATAAAAACAATTACTTATTGAGAAATAATATTATATATTATACTAATGTAGTTTGTTACCTACTGTAACACAAAGCTAGGATGTCAATGCTTTGTTAGCATATATGTATTGACTTGCATTGGATTGGTTTTAGCATCTTTTATGGACAAAATGTATCAAGCATCCTTCTAGTTCTCTGCATGCAGCCTTTGGTTGTAAAAGTTCTGACACTGCAAGCGAGCGTTTGTGTCACATGACATGCTGTGGCTGATTTTATAGGAGCGTCCTAGACAACATTTTTGTGTTTGTATTTCCCCAAATAATGCTAAATATTAGGGACGGGCACTTCCTAAATGTTAATTGTAATGATAGCTGTACCGAATGTAAATTTCCCCAAATTCTTTGCATGGCTATTAATAAAGATTCTGATTGGGGTCTCTCTCTGAATGTTCTGTACTCCTCTTTCCATGCCAATTTTGTACTGAGCAGCATTTTTTGTACATGTAGGGATATAACGATAAACTGTAATAATGATAACCACAGTAAAACTATTACCGTTTTAATTGAAATTATCGAAAAACTGAGATTGATAACCGCAGTGGGATAAACTCACGGACTGACTGGCGCCAATATTTCCCCATATATATATATATATATATATATATATATATATATATATATATATATATATATATATATATATATATATATATATATATATATATATATATATATATATATATATATATATATATAGAGAGAGAGAGAGAGAGAGAGAGAGATGGACCTGATTGAGCTCACCAATTGGGCAAGGATGGAGTTCAAACCGGCAAAGTCCAGAAGCCTAGTTCTGAAGAAAGGGTGTGTTCAAGGCCAGTTTCGCTTCAAGATCAGGGAGAACATCATCCCAACTGTCCAAGAGAAACCTGTGAAGTGCTTGGGGAAGTGGTACAGGGCAGACCTCAATGACCGACTGAGTGTGAAAGAAATGCTTAGCCAAGCAGAAGCCTGGATGACATCCCTCGAAAAGAGCGGCCTCGCGGGCAAGTATAAGGCCTGGGGTTACCAACATGGGGTTCTCCCCCGTCTGCTCTGGCCACTCCTGGTTTATGAGGTACCTGTATCCACAGTTGAGAGTCTGGAGAAAAAGTTGAACACCTACTTGAGGAGATGGCTGGGGTGTCCCAAGAAGCTTCTGTTCCATTGACTGTACAGCACAGGAAGCAAGCTACAGCTGCCAATAACATCAGTAGTGGAGGAGTACAAGGTGACAAAAACACGCCAGGCCATGATGCTACGAGACAGCAAAGACGAGCGAGTACGACAGGCAGGAATTGTCGTCAGGTCAGGCAGAAAGTGGTTAGCCAGCAAAGCACTGAGGAGGCGGAGGATCGACTGCATCACGCGGACATTGTGGGATCAGTAGCCCAAGGAAGACTTGGTCTGGGTTGCTCATCCAGAACAAGATGGAACAAAGCTGACCCAAAGGAGCGGCGAGGCTTGGTGCAGAGGGAGGTCCGAAAGGCTGAGGAGGAAAGCCGGTATGTCAAGGCAGTAGCCATGAAAAAACAAGGCAGCTGGACTAGATGGGAGAGTGTAAAAGACAGATCTCTAACCTGGCAGGACATCTGGAGCATGGAAGGCCACCGGATCAAGTTCCTGCTGTGTTCTACATATGATGTCCTGCCCACCCCATCAAACCTCCATACTTGGGGAATGGTAGAGAGCCCCAGTTGCACACTCTGCGGGAAGATAGCTAACCTGGAGCATGTCCTCTCCTCTTGTCGCTCAAGTTTAGCAGATGGCAAGTTCCGGTGGCGTCATGACCAGATCCTTGCTCAGCTGGCAGAGGGTGTTGAGCAGGCCAGGAAGAGGACAAGGCAGCTCTCTAATGGGCCTCGCTTCATCCAGTTCATCGGGGCAGGTGAAAGCGCAGCAGCAGGAGGGAGGAACAAAGGAGTCCTGGCCACAGCAAACGACTGGGAGATGCGGGCCGACCTGAAGAAGCAGCTCAAATTCCCAGAGGAGATAGCCCACACTACCCTGAGACCTGATATTGTTCTGTGGTCTAGAGCAGTGGTCCCCAACCTTTTTGTAGCTGCGGACCGGTCACCGCTTGGGGGGGCGGGGTGTGGAGGGTGAAATTTAAAAAAAAAAAAATTTTTTTTTTTTTTTTTTTTTTAAATTAAAAAATACAATCATGTGTGCTTACGGACTGTATACCTGCAGACTGTATTGATCTATATTCACATATAATGTATATATTGTGTTTTTTATGTTGATTTAATTAAAAAAAAATTAAAAAAACTTTTTTTTTTTTTTTTTTTAATTTATTGTGCGGCCCGGTACCAATCGGTCCGGTGGTTGGGGACCACTGGTCTAGAGGAACCAAGCAGGTGGTGCTTATCGAGCTGACAGTACCTTGGGAAGATAGGATGGAGGAGGGGTACGAACGCAAGCTCAAGAAGTACCATACCCTCATCCTCGAGAGCCAGCAAAATGGATGGAAGGCCTGGAACCTACCGGTGGAGGTGGGCTGTAGAGGCTTTGCAGGGCAGTCGCTCTGGAGAGCACTCGGACTGCTAGGGATCGAGGGGCTGGCTAGGAAGCGGCTGGTAGCCAACACCACTAAAAGGGCAGAGGAAGCATCACGCTGGATTTGGATACAAAGAAAGGTGCGGTGGCAGAGCCGACCTACTGAAGGACTAGGGACATAGAGTTGGGTGGCATTCGGCGGGGGTAGATCCAGGACGCTGGATCTGCCATCAAGCCCCTCCGAAGCGTCATGGGCTTAATTCGACGAAACGTTGATGACGGGGGGTGCCCATTTGAGAACCTGCTGATGCCAACCAACTCATGTCCAGTTGAGGTATGCGGTCAAGCTTAGTCTTGGCTCAGTGCTTTTATATATATATATATATATATATATATATATATATATATATATATATATATATATATATATATATATATACATATATATATATATATATATATATATATATATATATATATATATATATATATATATATATATATATATATATATATATATGTATATATATATATATGTGTATATATATATATATATATATGTATATATATATATATGTGTATATATATATATATATATATGTATATATATATATATGTGTATATATATATATATATATATATATATATATATATACATATATGTATGTATATATGTATATATACGTATATGTATATATATATGTATATATATGTACATATACATATATGTATATATATATATATGTATATATACATATATGTATATATATATGTATATATACATATATGTATATATATATATATATGTATATATATATACATATATGTATATATCTATGTATATATATATATGTATATATATATATATATGTATATATCTATGTATGTATATATATATGTATATATATGTATATATATATATACATAGATATATACATATATGTATATATATATATACATATATATATACAAAAGCACATTAATGTCTTAGCAACTAAGATATAATGTATGTGTATCAATTGTGCACATTGGACCTACAAGCTGTGCTCTCTTAGCCTGAGTGATTGAAGATTACGAGACGGAGGGGTTTTTACGGAGCTGTTTTTAAAAAAAAAAATAAAAGCATAGCCATAAAAACTAAGACTTAAACACTAATAGGGAAGCATAAGAAACACAAAACATGCAAAATAGTGGGTTTTCTATCAGTGTGCCTATTTATTTCTAAATACCTTGGTCAAAAGAATCAGTGTGTAAGTACTTTTTGAGTACATTCAACATTACCGCAATAACAATGATAACAGTGATCATTTTGCTCACAATAACTGATATGAAATGTACATCCCAACATATATAATAACACCTATTTGATATTACCTATCTATTCAGTAGGGAAGCTGCTTTTGCTCATGTGACATTTTACATGGCCTAATTTTTGCTGATGAAAAACCCTCAAAGAGCCTGTGTTCTGTTTCCTGGCAGCTGATTGGCTCGGCCACATCAAGCCTCCTGTTTGCTACAGCCGACCTCCATGTTGCCTCTCCAGAAAACCTTTTGTATTTATTTTAATCCCTACGATGTTGTCCTTAACGATCTGCGCCTTATAAAGCTTTTGTCACGTAATCTAAGCCCCGGAGAAAGCTGCCTACAATCAGAGAAAAGCAAAACCTCCTCATTGCTATACTAAAAGAAGATAACTTGGCTAGTATGAGCTACTATCTATTAGTTGCCATTGCAATATCAATATGAAGCCTTGGTATCTACATAAAAATGGAGAAAAAGACTACAAGGACGACGGCAACAGTGTCTTCAAAAGGGTACGCCAGTAACTCTTCATGACTTTGTTCCTTACTTGGTTGCGGCCACCATGACACTGCCATCATGGATGGATGGAAGTGCAATCAACATCTCTTCAGGTTAAGTTAGCAGTAGATTTACCTAAGCAATTAAGTGCAACCAAATATTTTCAGATTAAATGAGCAGTGGTTTGACCTGCTACTACTCTCATTTTAATAAACGCGGTACATCATAAAGACATAACGAAAATGACAGCGGACAAGGGCGACACACGGACCAAATGGAAGAGGGTGTAATGAATGAAGTATGAAACGTAAGTTATGTGTGACCATTTTTTCTATCATAAATAACTTTTTTTTTTAACTTTTTCAATAATGCTAATACACTGTGTTTATTACACTGTTTTTAACCTTCTCAAGGTGGCCCGTTGGCGAACTTGCTACGCTGTCATTTTTCTTTTATCCGTCGCATCCTTCGTGGTTTAAAGTTAAGTTGTGGCTTTATTTTATTGTGCTGTGCCGTATTTATTTGTTGTGGCTTTAACTGAAAGTTTTTGTAATTAATGATATTGTCTTGTGACGTTTGCATTTGGTATGACCTTTCTCGTCCACCGTAGGTATCCGCCATTTTTGTTTTGATAACGTCACAGATGGGCAGATAGACTTGAAAAAACATCCTTTTCATGAAAAGTGCTAAACTTCATATAAAGTCTGCCGTTCTTAAATTCAATGTTTTCTTTTTTCTAGTAGCGATAAAATCAATATATTCTTTATTAAATCGATGTTGGATCTATACCTATCTTCCGGAATGGCAACTTGCTGAGCACAGATAGATATACTTGAAATTTAGGAATATAAATCGATCAATCGTTACACCCAGCATGAATATAGCTCAAGCCTTTGATAGTTGCAGTCAAGTAGTGTACTTGTTTTTGCGTCAATTAATCAACAATTAAGTTGGTGTTATGGTTATAATACATGCATGATTAAGTCTGTAATTGATTCCCTGTCTGTAATTAATTCAATAGTGTTACAAAGGATAAGATGTTTCTCTCTCTAGTGAAACATTGTTTGAAGCTACAAGAATGTTAATGATTCCTGAAGATATCTGAACCGCCGGACTGATCCCAGCAGCTCTCGTGCCCAGTGACCCCAGAAGGAATTCCGATTCAGGTTTTAGTACAACTAAAGCAACATGTGCTCTCACAGTTTAATTAAAAGCAAGGATTCTTTGCAGACTGTGCTGTAATTTTTTTGCAAGCTTATGTTTTGTTACAAGAAAAACAACTTTACAGTGAGTAATTTGTCGTACAATACATGTAGAACCCCAAGTTTTGTCAGTTCAGGCAAAGATGTTCAAAGCTCATTCAGTAAATCCAAGTTCAGCTGCACTGCTCCCTACAGTCTTTCTCTCCGACTCTCTCTCTCTCTCTCTCTCTCTCTCTCTCTCTCTCTCTCTCTCTCTCTCTCTCTCTCTCTCTCTCTCTCTCTCTCTCTGCTTCACATTCTTTCACTCTTTTCCTGTCTTCCTCATTTCTCCCTTCCTTCCTTTTCTGTGTTTTTCTAACTGTCTCCAAACTGAAGTAAACCATTTCTAATAGGGCTGTGGGTGGCTGGAGGTACTTTTTTTTTTTGGAAGCAGAGCCCATTAACTTGGTGAAATTTGCAGAATTCTGAAGGGCAAAAAAGGGGATGAAAGAATATGGAGGGGAAAGATAGAGAATCCCCACCCTCTTCTTTGTCCCACTCCCCTTCTCTTGGATGGCCATATTTGGACATGTTGCTGTGACCATAGTTGGATGGATTTATTCTTTCTTTTTTGTTCCTCTCGTCTTCCCTCTTCATCATTTCAGAATATTGTGAGGGAAAGTGATGTGGGTTATAGTGTAGCTGAAGAAGAGGAAGTTGTCTGGGTCAGAAGAGGAACTGTATGAAGATCAACTGTGTCCTCATGCAAATCGGCGTACTGCTCTCCCTCCACTATCTATTAAAACGAGGCGTACGTTCACTGATAAGAGCCTCACACGATTGTTGTTCTTTCTGACTGACCTCACTGCTGTGGCCAAGCACTCCCTCAGGGGTTTTTCGTACATGCTCACACGCCTTATGCAGGACATGACCACATGTTACTTATCTTATACACTTTGCTAAACATGCATACACGCACACTCAAACACGTACACACTGTGTGTTGAAACTCACTGAACTTGTAATCATTCATGAGAACTATGAATGTGTTTGAAACACAAGTTTAGACACCAGCGTACACACACACACACACACACACACACCCACACACACACACACACAAATACGTAATAAAAAGTGCCAAAGAAGAATGTCATGTATATTGCAGTGTCGGAGTTGTTAAGTGTTCCTGTGAAGAGACACATTATTGTTTTGTCTTTTTATACTATAATGTCAAGTAGTACATTACACAAACTGTACTGTTAATAGTGGTTTTCAAGGGCTAATGGTGATAGTTGGACACTGGAAGGGATTATTTCTACTTTCTTTTTTTTCCCATGGAGAAATTAAATGTAAATATAAAAAAATTGGCGAATGTGTTTAAAGGCCTACTGAAATGAAATGTTTTTATTTAAACGGGTATAGCAGATCCATTCTATGTGTCATACTTGATCATTTCGCGATATTGCCATATTTTTGCTGAAAGGTTTTAGTAGAGAACATCGACGATAAAGTTCGCAACTTTTGGTCGCTGATAAAAAAGCCTTGCCTGTACCGGAAGTAGCGTGACATCGCAGGTTGAAGGGCTCCTCACATTTCCCCATTGTTTACACCAGCAGCGAGAGCGATTCGGACCGAGAAAGCGACGATTACCCCATTAATTTGAGCCAGGATGAAAGATTCGTGGATGAGGAACGTGAGAGTGAAGGACTAGAGTGCAGTGCAGGACGCATCTTTTTTCGCTCTGACCGTAACTTCGGTAAAAGGGCTCATTGGATTCCACACTTTCTCCTTTTTCTATTGTGGATCACGGATTTGTATTTTAAACCACCTCGGATACTATATCCTCTTGAAAATGAGAGTCGAGAACGCGAAATGGACATTCACAGTGACTTTTATCTCCACGACAATACATCGGCGAAGCACTTTAGCTACGGAGCTAACGTGATAACACACCGGGCTTAACTGCAGATAGAAACAAAAGAAATAAACCCCTGACTGGAAGGATAGTTAGAAAATCAACTATACTATTAAACCATGGACCTGTAACTACACGGTTAATGCTTTCCAGCCTGGCGAAGCTTAACAATGCTGTTGCTAATGACGCCATTGAAGCTAACTTAGCAACGGGACCTCACAGAGCTATGCTAAAAACATTAGCTATCCACCTACGCCAGCCAGCCCTCATCTGCTCATCAACACCCGTGCTCACCTGCGTTCCAGCGATCGACGTAGCGACGAAGGACTTCACCTGATCGTCAATGCGGTCGGCGGCTAGCGTCGGATAGCGCGTCTGCTATCCAAGTCAAAGTCCTCCTGGTTGTGTTGCTGCAGCCAGCCGCTAATACACCAATCCCACCTACAACTTTCTTCTTTGCAGTCTTCATTGTTCATTAAACAAATTCCAAAAGTTTACACCAACACAGATGTCCAGAATACTGTGGAATTTTGCGATGAAAACCGAGCTTTTTGTATTGGATACAATGGTGTCCGAATACTTCCGTTTCAACGATTGACGTCACGTGCATACTTCATCATACATAGACGTTTTCAACCGGAAGTTTCGAGGGAAATTTAAAATTGCACTTTATAAGTTAACCCGGCCGTATTGGCATGTGTTGTAATGTTAAGATTTCATCATCGATATATAAACTATCAGACTGCGTGGTCGGTAGTAGTGGGTTTCAGTAGGCCTTTAATGGATCGTGCCAAATGTTTCACTGTGAATGACATATTGTTGAATACAGTATCAACAAATTTTATAGGGGTGCTGAAAAAAAAGAGAGAGAGAGAGAGAGAGAGGGAGAGAGAGAGAGAGAGAGAGAGAGAGAGAGAGAGAGAGAGAGAGAGAGAGAGAGAGAGAGAGAGAGAGAGAGAGAGAGAGAGAGAGAGAGAGAGAGAGAGAGAGAGAGAGAGAGAGAGAGAGAGAGTGTACCGGTATGTATGTATGTATGTATACAGTACAGGCCAAAAGTTTGGACACACCTTCTCATTCAATGGGTTTTCTTTATCTTCATTACTATTTACATTGTAGATTGTCACTGAAGGCATCAAAACTATGAATGGACACATGTGGAGTTATGTACTTAACAAAAAAAGATGAAATAACTGAAAATATGTTTTATATTCTAGTTTCTTCAAAGTAGCCACCCTTTGCTCTGATTCCTTTTTTGCACACTCTTGGCATTCTCTCAATGAGCTTCAAGAGGTAGTCACCTGAAAGGGTTTTCACTTCACAGGTGTCATAGTTTTGATGCTTTCAGTGACAATCTACAAGGTAAATAGTCATGAAAATAAAGAAAACGCATTGTAATGAGGTGTGTCCAAACTTTTGGCCTGTACTGTATATATTTCCTATATTTATTAATTTAACATATTTCTTAGTTAATACACTAATGTATCATATTTTGTTTTTTAAAATGCATTACTAGAATCGGTTTGATTCAAGAATGATGTTTAATAGACAATTCTGAATCGAATCAGCACCCCAAGAATCGAAATTAAATCGAATTGTGAGTAAGTTTTATATCCCTGATATTTTTATGAATATACTATATATATAAATATATATATATATATTTCTTATATTTAAAATGTTTTAAAATAATCAATCAATGTACCATATTTTTGTTTTGGAGAAGAATGATGTCGCTGCTTATTTTTGATTTCCATTTGTGAAATGTTTCTCTGTTCACCCCATGAAGACTGCCTGTTCCGACTGTGTCCGATGAACCGCTACTCAGCCCAAAAGCAGTTCTGGAAAGCAGCGAAGCCTGGAGGCAACACGGATGCAGTGCTCCTTAACAAGCTCCATGTAAGTGAAGTGACAACATGTTGGTCTCGCTGCCATCACTCCGTCCCGAGTCCACCACACACTCAGCTGTCCACACTCAACACAGATTTAGTTGAAGCTTGAACTAACGCTGTAGTGAGTTTAATGGAATTTTAGATGTACTGCACGCCTACATTTTTAAAGGGATTACGTGCATTTGCTGGGGTAAATTTTTAAACATTCCTTTTATAGACATTTACAGAGACTATTACTCCCACTGTCCTACGTTTTCTTCTTCCTCCCTTTCTGCTGTCATACAATACCTTTTAAAGCAACTGGCTATTTGACCACATGCTCATAAAAGAACAATTGAAATCTCTGCTATCTAATAAAGATTGGAGGTAGAGTTTTTGGTTAAATACCATTTGAAGTAAAAAAAAATATATATCTGGGTCACTGTAACTGCATACATATAAACAATTATTCAATGTGTTTGTGGCTTTGCTGTTGTATTAGTTTTGTTGCTGCACTATAATAGCTGTGAGATTTGCCATCTGTGCTTATGACCTGAGCACTCATCTTCATACTCACTCATCTGTCTTTTGCCCCCCAGCATGCAGCTGACCTGGAGAAGAAGCAAAACGACTCAGAAAACAAAAAGCTACTTGGAACAGTGATTCAGTATGGGAATGTTATTCAGGTTTGTCAGGAACATTTCTCCTAAACTGAGATTGACATGCAATCACGGCATACCATCACTTTGAGACTCTACTCCCCCCTTTTTTTTTGGATAAGTATACATAACTAAAACCATTATGTTTTTGAATTAGTAAATTTGTTGTGTTTTTTTAAGTTCCTCTTGTGGTCCCTGTCGAATATTTAGAATCAGTGGCCACAACATTTGGTGCCGATCATAGTGAGAGGTGTTTTGAAAGACAGCGCTACCTCGGTAAGGAAGCAATTTTTCCCATAAGAAGTATGTCTTTGGATATTCGCATTCATCCAGCTCAGTCATTGTTTTCTCGGAGCACTCAATCGACCACTACCGGACTGTATGGTTTGTCTTGGCAGACGTGTCGCCTCTTATCCAAGTAGACGTCATCAGTATTTGCTTATAGACTTTAATTGGTAAGCTCTAGTCTAAATGCTGGTGGAAGGCGTATAGAACACAGGGGTCAAATTTAAGGTCCAGGGCCAGAGCTGGCACACCACATCATTTTACTGTATGTGGCCCTCGAAAGCCTGGATATATTGTGTTATTCTTGACAGAAAAAAAATGTATTGCGTACAAAAGCAGTTCTTAACTCAGTATTATTTGATACTAGCTATTCCAAGCTTTTCTTTTTTGTCATTGAAATATTGTCAAATGAAATTTACACTAGCTGAACTAAAATATCTGCTTGTTACTTTGACTTCTGATTCCAAAGCAAGGTTTCCATCAGTTTGTTGGTAAACAATGACAATAATCAATCCCAAGTGTATTCTCAGATTGTTTTCTTTGTTTAAAAATGAAGCAAGCACATTCTGAAAATGTACAAAACATAATTAAAAAAATGTGTTTACACTTACATGTTGCGGTTAGTATCTCATCTGTCGTTATTTATACATTCTGAATAAATGATGTGATAATATTCATCAGTCAAATAGGTGGGATTGAGTCTGGCAGTATATTAAAATGCTCCCATTGGTGTTCATTTTTAATTTATCAGAAAATGAAGTGAATAATATCAAAATAAAATTACAGGATGTTAATCATGTAATTTACTCATTTTCCCCTCATCTACAACAAAACTTGTGAATTTGGACTCATTTCATTAACTACACATAAAGTTAGTAGGGGATATATGTTATTTCAGCATATTTATGTGCGTCTAGGAAATGTGTCCCCAGTCATAAGTACAACACAAAATGTACAGATTGTCAAAAGCATTTTTTACAAGGTAGAAATGTCACAGGTTACATTACCAACAAAATATTTGACAATCAAGGCATGAACGTAACAATCCACATTTTGTATCATTGGTATCACTTATAAGCAGCGTAAGTATGTAGTGTCCCAACACGGAAGTGTTGCCTCTACCTTAAAATGGTACATAGCTCCGCCCCCTCTGAAGTCATGCGCGCTTTCGCAGCATGGTATACATAGAATTGCTATTGCAACATCAAGTAGACACATTTAGAACGGCAGTTTCTTTCATTCCAAAAAGTCAGCTCATTTTTATACTTGGTAAATTCACCTTGCGGGCCGGATAAAACCTGTTTGCGGGCCTGATCCGGCCTGCGGGCCGTACGTTTGACATCCCTGGCTTAGACAGTTGCGTTGCGTTTGAGTGCGGTTGGGACAAATTCAATCGGGCGAAAATGTTGATGATTGGCTAAAATGTGTGAGGAAGTTGTGCATAGTACGCGGGGTTTGTTTGAATTTGTGTTAGTTGAATCCTTTAGGAACCAGTTATCATCATTAAACAGCCCTCTGGGGGCTTCTGTAACAACGGTGTGGCCAATGGTGAAAATGAGCTTGACACCACTGGTATAGAGTATAAATTGTTAAGGCTTTAAACAGTCCATTTGTGATCGATTGAAAAATAAATTATGCAAATTCAATACATCCGTTCAAAACACCCAAAAATCTATACACAAAACATATTTTATAGAGATAAAATATAAATTTACATGCAGAAAAAACCTATGTATAATTCATATAAATGAACGTTTGTTAGTGAGGCGACGATAAGCGGAGAAGGAGGAGAGAGGTTAAAAGCCACCTTCGTACTTTGCTTTTAATTCTTTCTTGAATTTAATATTGTTTCTCACTTTCTTTATCAAAGTACTGGTACTCGCAACTTTCTTTGGCCCCATGGTGGATTACTTAGCAATGATGCTGAAAAAAAGAGCACACAGCGCCACTTAAGCACTTTGTCCAGTTTACAACTGCTGTGACGAGAAACACATGAGCCTCCACTAGGGGGCAGTGTAGCGTACCCATACGTAAAACCTCTTTTGCACAATCAGCCTTTTCATATAAAGCGATAAAGGAATGGAACGACCTCACAACGAACTTGAAAAGTCTAACCGATTACTCTTTATTCACAGTTGAACTTAAAAAGTGGCTTTGGAGCAATCAAAGCTGCCCACACGGTCACTGAGGCGGGCACTATGTTTGACATGTCGACTTAATGTGTATTATATTTAGGCATGACACAATTTTGTTGTAAGCTGTGAGGTGTGTCTGTTAAAATCATGGTTGTTTTTACCAATGATGACAGATGTGAACAAGAGCATGTATTGTCTATGTGTGATGATGTAAATAAGGTGTGGTTGTAATGTATAAGTATGTGTCCATGAAAGGGCATTTTATGACTTTCTTAATTTGATTACATGCTATAGTATAATTTTATTGTTATAATTGTATTGCATGTTTTTCTATATCTTTAATTTAGGTAACCAGGGACTGCAGATAAAAATAGGCTATTTAGATATAATCTGGTGCAGAACAAACCTGTCTTTGAGCTGAATATCTCTGTGCATTGTCCCTTCAAATAAAGACTAAACTAAACTAAACAATGCAGAGGATTTTTTTTTAGCTGTATGATACCTAAAACTGTACAAAAAACAGAAGGACAAACTTTTGCCACCTTTTTTTGTTCAAAACTGAATCCTACAAAAAGTGGGACGTGTAAACACAGAGGTACCACTGTAACTATATTTAGATTGGTTACGGTAGGCTATTAGAAACACCTCTCAGTGGGATGCCTGAGGATGTTTAATAACTACAATAATAAACATTTTGTTAAACTATTACCCCATACAGTTGGTAAAGTCGCTTTGGAATACTTTTTTTGAAATACTAAACTAAACCAACAGTGTGTGGTATTTCTGCTCAGCTTCTCCACCTGAAGAGCAACAAATACCTGACAGTAAACAAGCGATTGCCAGCCCTCTTGGAGAAGAACGCCATGAGGGTGATGCTGGACACTGCCGGGAATGAGGGCTCTTGGTTCTACATCCAGCCCTTCTACAAGCTGCGATCCATCGGGGACAGCGTGAGTCAGCCGATTTATGTTTGCAGGAAAACTTCATACTGAGTCGCGAGTCGCCTATTGGTAGTTTATCAATTGAATACATTTTGTGTTTTCCTTCACATTGCAAAAATTTAACTAGGTCTGGTTTGACTATAGAAGACAAAAATGAAGTGAACATGACCCAAAGTAATCAAAATGTATTCTTTGGGCAAGTCTAATGGAAGTCAATAGATGTCACATGTCAAGCTTATGAATCAGTGCAGCCCTAAACATAAAAAGTACAAGACTGTATGATAGACAGATGTCCTGTTTCCTGTCACTCCTGTTTCCCATTTCCTGTCCTTCTGCACTGCCAGATAAAGACACTAATGACCAAATTATAAATGACAATATCTGCTGCTAAAATGTCATCTCATTTAATGCACATTTTTATATAAAGACTGCAGATTGTGACATTCAGTGTAAGATTCAGATTCAGAAGTACTTACTTAGTACTGGTACTTAGTAACGGTATGCAATGAACACGATTCGCTATGTTCCCAGGTTTTAAGGTCATAATTTGGTTTATTTTGGGTACAGTAAAGGAGCAAATTGCAAAATATAAAACTGCTTAGCTTTTATGTAAGCAGCTATCATTTTCAAAAGTAAACATAAACATTTTAGCAGGTAATTAACATAATTCTCCAGTAAGTGTGAAATTCCAAACTATGTACATGAGAAAGGATACTTTATAAAACTTTTTTTTAGGAATGTAATAATTTGTACAGTGCAAATGTTTATTTTTAGTAAATTAAATGTATTTATTGGCTTAATAACTTAATAACAGCTTCTAACCCGATTCCCCATCTACGCTTCTGTACAGAAAAATCTGCTCACGAATACTTGTACAGTTACACCCCTATTATATAAAATATAATTTTTTTAAAACCTGTTCTATGTTGCATTTGCAAGCTGGGGGGGGGTGTCATTTTGCATGAAGAAGCACATTAAAATATAAATTATTGAATGGCAAGGCGCTTCGTATAATATTTTACCCCAAATGTATTCCTGGCCATGTCATGCTGTGTCACTGATTAAAACATGAAGGCAACATTTCCTCCACCACTTCCGGTAGCTCTGTGGCGCATGTCATTAGTACTTGCTTTACTAACCAGAAGGACTTGGGTTTGAACCCTGGTCATAGCTGAGTATTTGGTATTTGGTTGAATCCGTTGAGAAATGTGGGAATTGTGTTAGTTCAAAAAATGGCCCATTCATTTTTAATGGGCAAAATTACCTGGAAAACCGGTAATTCTCAGTCATCTGGGATTTTTTTTTTTTTTGGGAGCTCACGATTCCCGATCGAGCCAAACGTTTTGTTACTTGAACCGTTCCAATCAGACAAAAACCGTGGGCTGTGGAGCACGGAAACGTTTTGCGGCGGAATAATAATAAAGACATCGTTTTTAGTGTAGAATCTTATAAAGCATTTACACAATTATATTTGCTTGCATATTAAAACTCTCCAATATAAGCATTCCGATACAAGTCGTCCTGCAGTGCGTTTACTTGTGCAAAGCTGGATAGCCAGCTAACATTTAAATGACTTCCAATAAGCACACTTGTTTGTCTTTTCTTCTATTACGATGAAGTCATTTACAAAAGGTAAACATGGTAGGCCATACAGTAGGGAACTAAGAGCTAACAGCTACACGACAACTAAGGGCACAATAACACACAAGCTTAATTGAACAATTTTGCAGTCTCAAACATGACATTTGTCAATATAAACAAGTATCAAATAATTGTAGTTGCATATTACTTACAGATACAAAGTTGCCAAGGCAGAAGAGTAATAGAAAGTGTGTTCAAAAAAATAGATTTTCGAATGACTCGCGATTCTTACTTGTAACGATTCTTTATCGATTCAAATAAATCAAAATTGATTAAAAAAAAAAAAACATTTTTTGTTTTTTTAAATCTGTCCTGTCCAGCCACTTAGGCAAATCATATTGTTGATGTAGATGCCCATATCTGCTGTACAGATTTACTTTAAAAAAGAGAAGTGTGAGATATTTATCTCATTGCCTTATTTGTATTTGACTTTACTAAATGTCTAAGTAGAATTTAAAAAAAAAAAAAAATATATATATATATATATATATATATATATATATATATATATATATATATATATATATATATATATATATATATATATTTACCTTTAAGTCATATACCGGTATACACTTAACAGAACTGTTATCTATTTTATGGAGGAATGTTGTTAATCACAGAACGGGCATCCACTGTTATTAAAAAGGTATTGATTTTGAACCGAAAATTGTTTTGAATCGAGAATCAATTCAGAATCAAATCGCTACACCCACGAATGGAATCAAATCAAATCGTGTGGTGCCCAAAGATTCATAGCCCTTCAACAAATGTGTTCGCATTATTCAACTTACTGCATCTTGGACGTTATTCAAAGGGCTCATATTCTGATTTTTTTTAATACATTTAAAAACACTTCCTTTTGATCTACATAGCATGTAATGGTGGTGCTTTGGTAAACATTTTGCATAGATTATGTTTTACAGACCGTCTTCAAGCTGTTTTCTGCCTATCTCGTCAGAATGCTCTGTTTTGTGGGCGATCCTATTTAGGTGCCAAAGCCCTCCTACAGGCCTGATTATTATCTTAATCCCACAACCTGTTCATTGCTGCATGAAGTAGTTTGGTTTTGACCGATTGTATATAAAACAATTCAATAAACCCCACATGGTCAGTGACCAACTTTACTTTGTTTGTTTCTTATGACAGGTGGTCATTGGCGACAAAGTGGTCTTGAACCCGGTGAACGCAGGCCAACCGCTCCACGCCAGCACACACCAGCTCGTGGACAACCCAGGATGCAACGAGGTCTGCCGGCGCTGCTGCATATCATCTGCCGCCTTTTGATGTCTATGTGGGCGTGTTTGGTTGTGGAGAAAACTATTTTTAACTCATCGCTGCTGCTTGGTTATCATTCTGCTGATGGAAAACACGGCCGAGTCAGCAGCTGCCAGCTCTCACTACACACATACACACGGTGTAACGATTTTGTTCTTGCATCAACCGAGTGTTTCTACTCGGAGAACTCTAGAGTAACACCACACATGTTATTTAAAGAGAGTACTTCAGTATTTTCTTCTTATACAACAAATATAAAGATTTCCTTTCTCTTTGTCTGGACTGTGGTTAAAAATATATAAAAGCAATTTATAGACAATCAAAACATTAAGTAACAGGGTAAAGGGTAAAGTTTGACAAATGTAATCAAATACTTTATTTTGTGCATACAACACTATAATAATTGATTTTTTTTTTTAAAGTACTGATAAATCTGTGCTGCAGATGTTTACCTTTTGTCACATTTAAGTTCACTTTTGTTTTTATTTTTCCAGGTGAATTCAGTCAACTGCAACACAAGCTGGAAGATTGTCTTGTTCATGAAATGGAGCGACAATCAGGAGATTGTCTTAAAAGGGGTTTGTTTATACCGGCCTTTGCGCATGATCTTAAAAGGGAACCTCCGATGAATTGTGTCTTTTCTGACTTATAAATGTTGTTACAATGTTGGATACTTGTGTTAAACATGGCAAAGCGTAAATCATAAGGTTCGTGTATTTTGGCCTGAGCCAGTATGGCTGGTGCATGTGGATGTTGGTTAACATCACTCACTCCCTGACAACCTTGAGAGCAGTGCTGGTTACCGGGTTGATAGCTCTGTTGTTTTTTTTAACTCGGTAGCTAGTATCCTCGTCTCTTATCCCGGACAACCCAGGTTTGAGTCCAGTGCGTAACAGGAAAGCAGGGACTGAACTAGGCGAGTTACACTTGCACACACTTTTGGATGCCTCTGTTCTGGGAGATTTTGCAGTCTGGTTACGTTGAAACGTCACAGTAAGGTAGATGTATTTTTTGGGGGGACTTTAGGTCAATCTCTCAGCCAGAGGCTCCTCCTCTCTGCTTCGAGGGCACACAAAAAAGTAATCGTAACATGTGCATAATAACACAGACATCAGACTAGCAGTGACATAATTGCTGCTTATGCAGCTTTTTATATGCCGTCTGAATCAATCAGCGAGTGTGCAGATGTACCTAATGTTGTGACTGGGTGAATCTATGTATTGTTTATGAAGTTTATTTTTGACTGTCTGGAAAAAAATAGCTGTGTCTTCAAGATATATAAACAGTGTACATTTTCAAAAGATAACTGATGATCCTTTTGGAGACGGTGGGGTGTGGTTTCATTTGCAATCTGGGAATGCCTCCTGAAATGAACATCTTACAAACAGACTCAAAAAATGGCTTATAAAAGTTACAATGGAGCAACATTTCAGCACATTTTTCACCAAAACATATCCAATACATCTTCTCTATACAAGGGGTTCTTAAACTTTTTGACCTCGGGGCCCAACTTTTCCACTACAGAGGGTCACAGGGCCCACTCAAATATTAACACTTAATAAATAATCTTACACTTGATTTTAATCATATTCAATATTTATTTATAACCTATATTTAGTTAACAGGATACACCTTGCCAAATGATTTGAAACCCTGTGTTAATCACAAAGATTATTATCAAGGCTTAGGTCAGGCTGATTACAAAAATAAATGCTAAATAAAAATATACAAAATAAGGGACTTAAAAACTAATGAAAAATAAATGTACATACACTTATGCAGTGCTGAAATAAATACATTATAACTAAATTGATAACATGATGTATATGTTTCTTAAATAAACTGTCATTAGCATTTAAGTGAATGAATGTAAATGAAAATACTGCTTCACTATTTTAGTCATAATTTTTGCACTTAAGAAACTTCTCTATGAATTTAGCTCCAGACTTCTTCTGTTTGTTTGATATTGTCATTACTGCCACAAGTGGTGGAAAAGTTAATTACAACTGAGTACCGCTGTAGCCCATACGAACTACAGCTGAGAAACAAATATTTTTGGTGGCCCTCAATGGGGCGCTTACGGCCCAACAATGGGCCCTGGCCTTATGGTTAAGAAACACTGATCTTCATCACAAGGAACTGTTTCAAATGTATATTAAAATCATCGTAAGTCCCCTTTAAGTTGTGACCCACTTTCAGAGAAGTCAAACCATGCTATTTTTTTGCATATTGCATTTGTATTTTTTTGCACAACATTGCACAAAAAAGTCCTCAAATAAAGATAAAAGTATTTTGCAAAGTACAAACTAAAGAGGAACGTGAAAATAGCATGTGATTGCTTTGCGTTTGGATTTTGCTCTATACACAAACTTGCCTTGCCCTACTGTAAAAGTGTAAACTTGTATCATCTCTCTTGGGATGTAAGTTGTGTGTCAAAAAAGTCCAGTCGATCAACCAGCATATTTACAAAGAGATCCTGGAGCATTTGCTATGTTTAGTGTGCGGGAAGAGGCGAGAGTTGTGGTAGGAAAACTTGTGGCCGCTTCACCGTGACAACACAGCTGCTCACTGTGCCTTGAGTGTCGGACAGCAAAATGCTCAACAGAAAGACATGCAGTTTGCCTCTCTGTGACTTCTGCAGTCTATATTTCTGTTGTTGATACTTTGTGACACCCTAAGCTCACTGAAGACTTTCCTCTGAATCACACAGCTGTTGTGAAATGTTGCCAATCGGCGAGTTCAAAAAGTAGTGAAACATACAACAGTTAAACATGATGTCCTTTTTAGCTTTCTATTTATCTTGATTTATTATAGGTTCCCCCTCCTCAGTTTATTAGGCTAGTATAGTCCAGTTTTGTTCTTACTCAGTCATATTAGTTGTCATTAGTCGTATTCAGATGTTTGCCATCAAGATAGACTCTGTAATTATGTTTAAGTATAAGTCGTCACCAGTTTGCATGCTAGCAGAGCCCATCGTGTTTGTTTGATTTTCAATTTAAGTTCATAACTGTCTTGTGAGGCACACACTGTTGATCGATACCAGTACATTTTGTTCCCGGGTGATTACAAGCAAACTTTTTAATAAAAACACTGCATTATGTTTCCAGGGCGATGTGGTACGCTTGTTTCACGCAGAGCAGGAAAAATTCCTCACATGTGACGATCACAGAAAAAAACAATATGTGTTTCTTCGCACAACTGGACGGCAGTCGGCTACCTCAGCAACCAGCAGCAAAGCCTTATGGGAGATCGAGGTGAGGGACACAAAAGTGCTGGTTGGACCAAAACGTCCTTGAACACGTTAATTATGTACGTGTACATCAGGTCGTGCAGCACGATCCGTGTCGAGGGGGTGCAGGCTACTGGAACAGTCTGTTCAGGTTCAAACACCTGGCTACTGGACACTACCTGGCTGCAGAGGTCAGTCCCGAACAAACAGACCCCTTGTGGTTACAGTAGTTTGGCATCAACCTCACTTATGCTTTGTATCAGTAGACTGCATCGAGTGTGTTATAGGAATTGCTTTGACAAATTGATTTAATTCCTGACTACTTCATTGTTGTTCTTATATAAGGCACAGTTACTTTATTTGCATACTTGCAGAATGTGCACCCAACCCCTCTAACACAGCGACTGAGCAATTGAAATGGTTTAATATTTGCTATTTGGTAACAGTAGAAGGGAAAGTCAAACACAAATACAAATAGACGGACTAGAAATTCAAAGAGTGAATGAAAACCCAATTTCTAGGTATAATGATTGATGATAAAATGAACTGAAAATCTCATGTAAAAAATATACAACATAAAGTAGCAAGAAGCATGTCAATAATGAATAAAGCAAAACATGTTCTTGACCAAAAATCACTCCATATTCTGTACTGCTCGCTAGTGTTACCATATCTGCGTTATTGTGTAGAAATATGGGGAAATAACTACAAATTTACACTTCATTCATTAACGGTGTTACAAAAAAGATCAGTTAGAATAATACATAATGTTGGATATAGAGAACATACAAACCCTTTATTCATTGAATCGAAAATACTGAAATTCCACGACATAGTGAATTATACACAAAGCACACTACAATCTGCTACCCAAGAATATACAACAATTATTCTCAACAAAAGAGGAGAAATATAATCTAAGAGAAAAATGTAATTTAAAACATTTGTACGCACGTACAACACTTAAGACCATTAGTATATCTGTATGTGGAATTAAATTATGGAATGGATTAAGCAAAGAATTCCAACAATGTACTAATATAATCCATTTCAAGAAACTCTTCAAACATAAAGTGTTTCAAAAGTACATATGAGTTGGGAAATTGTGTTAGATGTAAATATAAACGGAATACAATGATTTGCAAATCCTTTTCAACCCATATTCAATTGGATGCACTACAAAGACAAGATATTTGATGTTCAAACTCATAAACTTTTTTTTTTTTTTGCAAATAATAATGAACTTAGAATTTCATGGCTGCAACACGTGCCAAAGTAGTTGGGAAAGGGCATGTTCACCACTGTGTTACATGGCCTTTCCTAACAACACTCCGTAAACGTTTGGGAACTGAGGAGATACATTTTGTAAGCTTCTCATGTGGAATTCTTTCCCATTCTTGCTTGATGTACAGCTTAAGTTGTTCAATCGTCCGGGGGTCTCCGTTGTGGTATTTTAGGCTTCATAATGCGCCACACATTTTCAATGGGAGACAGGTCTGGACTACAGGCAGGCCAGTCTAGTACCCGCACTCTTTTACTATGAAGCCACATTGATGTAACACGTGGCTTGGCATTGTCTTGTTGAAATAAGCAGGGGCGTTGCTTGGATGGCAACATATGTTGCTCCAAAACCTGTATGTACCTTTCAGCATTAATGGTGCCTTCACAGATGTGTAAGTTACCCATGTCTTGGGCACTAATACACCCCCATACCATCACAGATGCTGGTTTTTCAACTTTGCGCCTATAACAATCCGGATGGTTCTTTTCCTCTTTGGTCCGGAGTACACGACGTCCACAGTTTCCAAAAACAATTTGAAATGTGGACTCGTCAGACCACAGAACACTTTTCCACTTTGTATCAGTCCATCTTAGATGAGCTCAGGCCCAGTGAAGTCCACGGCGTTTCTGGGTGTTGTTGATAAACGGTTTTCGCCTTGCATAGGAGAGTTTTAACTTGCACTTACAGATGTAGCGACCAACTGTAGTTACTGACAGTGGGTTTCTAAAGTGTTCCTGAGCCCATGTGGTGATATCCTTTACACACTGATGTCACTTGTTGATGCAGTACAGCCTGAGGGATCGAAGGGCACGGGCTTAGCTGCTTACGTGCAGTGATTTCACCAGATTCTCTGAACCCTTTGATGATATTACGGACCGTAGATGGTGAAATCCCTAAATTCCTTGCAATAGCTGGTTGAGGAAAAAGGGTTTTCTTAAACTGTTCAACAATTTGTTCACGCATTTGTTGACAAAGTGGTGACCCTCGCCCCATCATTGTTTGAGAATGACTGAGCATTTCATGGAATCTACTTTTATACCCAATCATGGCACCCACCTGTTCCCAGTTTGCCTGTTCACCTGTGGGATGTTCCAAATAAGTGTTTGATGAGCATTCCTCAACTTTATCAGTATTTATTGCCACCTTTCCCAACTTCTTTGTCACGTGTTGCTGGCATCAAATTCTAAAGTTAATGATTATTTGCAAAAAATAAAATGTTTATCAGTTTGAACATCAAATATGTTGTCTTTGTAGCATATTCAACTGAATATGGGTTGAAAATTATTTGCAAATCATTGTATTCCGTTTATATTTACATCTAACACAATTTCCCAACTCATATGGAAACGGGGTTTGTACAAAGAAGAAGAACCATGATAAACATTCTGAATTTATTTAATCCATCCATTCATTTTCTAGATAATCTTACTTATCTCACCATATGAGAGATAACTTACTTCAGTAATTATTATTTATTTATTTATTTTTATTGTTATTACTTATGGAGTATATTGTTAATAAATTTAGAACAGGAAATGAACAAAAGTTTTAGCAACTGCTATGAAAAGAAAAAGGGGTAAGATTAAATAAACTCTTTTTCTTCCTACTCCTTTTCGAACATGTTTAATAGAGAAACTGGAAATTGTAATGTATCATGTTGTATGCATGCATGTTCCAAATAAACACAAACTCAACTCAACTCAAGATCCTGATTGTCTTGTGCATCTGTGCTCCTGTGTGGGCAGGTGAATCCAGAGTATGAAGAGGAGAGTCTGGAGTCACGCCCCCCAGTAAGTCTACCACGCTGCTCTCAAACAGAAAAGTAGCATTTTCCATTCCCAAACTAAGTGCATCACAGCAACTTGTATGTTTTTAATTTGACCTAAACTAACACACCATACATGCACAGACTAGTGTTTTTTTCATTAGAATGTGTTGTATTATTTACTGTTTGAGTGTTGGTGACCAGCAGATGGCAGTGTTGCGCTAATGATGTATCTGTACTGTACAATTTGTTGAGAGTGGTGTTTTGGTCTCACTGGTCTTGGCTCACTGCCTCCTTATAAAATAATTCATAATCCAGACACACATCTATTATCTATACGGTTTGGACTGTCGCTGTCGCTGTCACGGGTGAGCTGGAGCCTAGCTCAGCTGACTTGGGGTAAGAGGCAGGGTGCATATAGACAAGTTTGACACTTATGGAAAACTTGCAGTGTCCCGTTAACCTAAGATTCATGTTTGTGTGATGTGGGAGAAATCTAGAGTACCCAGTGAAACCCCCACAAGCACAGGAAGAACATGCAGACTGCATACAAAAATGCCAAATAGCAATATGATCCCTTGATCTCTTGAATGTGAGGCTGATTCTAACCAATAGGCCATCATGGCCCAGGATATAGACTATAAAGTGCCAATGATTGTCATACACACACACTAGGTGTGGTGGAATTATCCTCTGCATTTGACCCATCCCCAAAGGGGAGCAGTGAACAGCAGCCGTGACCGCGCCCGGGAATCATTTGGTGATTTAACCCCCAATTCCAAACCTTAAAGCTGAGTGCCAAACAGGGAGGTAATGGGTCCCATTTTTATAGTCTTTGGTATGACTCGGCTGGGGTTTGAACTCACGACCTACCGATCTCGGGGCGGACACTCTAACCACAAGGCCACTATTGAATTAGTCCACGTTTTAAGGATTCATTCAGCGTTTGTGACCCTGCACATTTAAAGGCACAACTGGGGGCACATTTTAGCTTTCCCTCTTATAAAAATAGGCCTTTTTTGCAATAAAACCCATCTCATTCACCCTACAGCAAGTTGATACAGTATGTAATAAGATTACATAACCTGTCATAATTATAAATACCAGCTTCAATAAATAACATAGCATACATTATTATGTTGAATGTGCTCAAAAAGTGTTTATACACACATTGAAATCTTTTGACCAAGATACTGTATATATTTTTTAAATAACTAAAAGAAGTAGACACACTGTTAGAAAACCCACTATTTTGCATGTTTTGTGTTTCTAATGCTTCACTGAGTGTTTTAGTCTTAGTAATGTATCTGTTTTAATGGCTTAGCTTTTATTGTTTTAAATATTGGTTTGTACTGTAGCAGTTTAAGATGTATTTGAATGAAGAGGTCTTTCTTTCTGGAGTTGCATGTACTACGGCTTCCTCCCACCTCCAAAGATATGCACCTGGGGATAGGTTGATTGGCAACACTAAATTGGCCCTAGTGCAGGGGTGGGCAATTAATTTTTACCGGGGGCCGCATGAGCTACCCGAGCACTGCTGGAGGGCCACATCGACAATATTTCAATTAAATTTTGCTCGATATTATTTTTGATATATACCGTAAGATAAATAATAATAATAATAATAATAATAATAGTAATACTTCAACATAGTGTGTGTAACAGCATTCCATGACTAATATATATAAATTAACATTAATAATAAATGACAGTAAAATAAGCACACGTATGACTGAGGAGTCATAGTGTAACTTTGTGTGGTGTTTGAGTTGTCCGACTTTTTGTGTGGCCTTAAACGCACCAGTGGTTTAGTGCTATGCGTGTTGGTGACAGATGACAAGTTGGTTTTGGCCTGGTTTGTACGGCAGAAAATGACTAGTTTTTCGAGATAGAATTGTTTTACTCATGTTTTTGGTGTGGTTATGTCCGAATATAAACAGTTTTGTTCAATAAAGTGATCGATATAATTCCTGTCCTCGAAGCATCTCGATAGACGTTACAATAATTGATCGGTGTTCAATTGAACGGTGTTGACGAACACCATTAGGGCCGCTTGTTGTCACTGTCACTCAAAGTTGCATTGCAAAATTCCATAGAATAAATATGTTTATTTTGTTTATAATTCAGATGGGATTTGATTTGGTGCGCGGCATATACTTGCTGCGCGCAGCGGACGCTTGAGCAGTGCGCAATTGCGCAGGCACGCACCTTAGGTGAGGGGACGTTGCTTTGCAGTTCATGTGTTGTTGAAAACACGGCATTCCTCGTCAACTTTTCTCTTTTTGGCGTCTCGGGTGTAAACCGTGCATCACTTGTCGCTGCATGTGCACCTTCACTCGCAGGTTACACACGGACACACGCCCATAAATAATACTTTTCAAAATAAAAGCAGCACAGTTGTATTGCGCGCAGGACATAGATGTTTTTTCAACTTTATTTTGTAATTGCAGTTGTTCACATTCACTCACAATCACGCATACGTCCACACGGAAGTAATACAAATAACGATTTTCAAAACAAAAGCAGCACCGTTGTATTGCACACTCGACATAGATACTTTTTAAAATGTATTTTGTAATTTATAATTGGCCTCACGCAGGCCGGACAGGGACGCACAAAGGGCCGGATGCGGCCCGCGGGCCGCAGAATGCCCAGGTCTGCCCTAGTGTGTGAATGTGAGTGTGAATGTTGTCTGTCTATCTGTGTTAGCCCTGCGATGAGGTGGCGACTTGTCCAGGGTGTACCCCGCCTTCAAATGGACTAGGCTCCAGCCCCCCCGCAACCCCGAGAGAGACAAACGGTACAAAATGGATGGATGGATGGATGGATGAACGACAAGTGTGTGACAAATACAATCTAATATTTTTTTTATTATTTCTGGTGGGAGTTTGTGGCCTCCTACTCTGTTCAGTTGTTCTTGACACACCGTAAAAACTTCTCAGTCTCATATTCCTCTGAGTATAGAACGATCACTCTGTTCTAAGAGAGCACAGCTTGTTGGTTTAAAGTGCACAATTAAATATCTTAGTTGCTAAGATATTTTTCTTTAGCTCCTGACTTCTTCTGTTTGTTTGATGTTGTCATTACTGCCGCAAGTGGTGGAAAAGTGTATTATAAACGAGTACCGCAGCGTCCCATATGGACTACAGTTGAGAAGCAAATATTTTTTGGAGACCTTTAGGGCCCGAGCCCTATGGTTCAGAAACACTGGATTAGGGTACGGTGTGTCATTTCTTTATGAGGAAAGACATTAATGTCTCTTGTTTTCATGTAAGCATTTGTGCTAGCGAGCTGGCCCCAGTTAGTTGGTGAGTTTATCAAAGTGCAGTATAGCTCGGTTGGTAGAGCGGCCGTGCCAGCAACTTGAGGGTTCCAGGTTCGATCCCCGCTTCTGCCATCCTAGTCACTGCCGTTGTGTCCCTGGGCAAGACACTTTACCCACCTGCTCCCAGTGCCACCCACACTGGTTTAAATGTAACTTAGATAATGGGTTTCACTATGTAAAGCGCTTTGAGTAACTAGAGAAAAAGCGCTTTATAAATATAATTCACTTCACTTCACATCAGTCACGGCTTTTCGATAATTTTAAATTAAAACTGTAATAATAACCATTTACTGCAGTTATCATCAATACCCTTTATTGTTACATCCCTAGTCACAAATGAACAATGGCAATTGAAGACATCCGGAGAATTTTTGTAGCTGAAATTAAGCTTATAATTACAACTGTCACTTACATTATATTATGAATTGTTGTTACGAAATCAGAGGAAGATAATTTTGAGGTAGTGGAGCACCGTGGCATCACGCACGGTGAAACCTTGAAAAAACAGCATAATCCAAGATTGATTTGTATATTAAAAATGTGATTTTAATACATGTTGCAGTGGGTGTTTTCTGAACATAACTGGCGCAAATAGGGGAATCTACTGTAATAAAATAATAAATTATCTTGTATCTCAGTAGATTGTACAGGTGTTCTTAAGGTTATGGTGTGTGTGTGCATGTGTGTGTGTGTGTGTGTGTGTGTGTGTGTGTGTGTGTGTGTGTGTGTGTGTGTGTGTGTGTGTGTGTGTGTGTGTGTGTGTGTGTGTGTGTGTGTGTGTGTGTGTGTGTGTGTGTGTGTGTGTGCGTGTGTGTGTGTGTGTGTGTGTGTGCAATAGTTTTTAAAACAATGCACACATTGAAATACTAGACTTAACCATATTAGATTTGCAGAGGTTGTTTCTCTTAAAGGTCCCCTTATGCTGACAATACACTTATTTTATAGCTCTGGACCTAAAAATTTGGTCTACAAATAAAAATAATCCCAAAATAGACACAGTAGGGATTATAGGCTTGTTTTATTACGAGTTTCAACACATTTGGCGCATTGTGCATTTCTGCATCACTCTGCTGACGTCACCTACCGAAGACTGGAAGCAAGTTTTTATTGTGTAGTATGTGTTTTGGTAGCATTTTCATCCCAAATCACAAAATGTTTGTGCAGAGTTTGATCAAATATGGCTGTCAGATGCATTGTTGTAGGTTGTAGCAATACAGTTAAAGAAAGAGTCAGCTTTCTTACATTTTCTAACAAAGTAAATATGAGGAAAGTAAGGATCTTTTAGGTCAAACTGACTCATGCAAAATAGGTTAGACCAAGCAAGAGGAGTGTAATTTATTGTAAATGATTCTGACTTAAGAGAAGAAAGATTTTGGTTAAAGTTTGGATGAAAGAAATAAAAAACACATGATCCCGAAAATCAGGAGCACCCTCAGGGGGAGAAAGACTGAGTCAGAACCTATAGAAGAAAAGAGACCGAGTCGTACCAAAGACTATAAAAATGGGACCCATTACCTCCCTGCTTGGCACTCAGCATCAAGGGTTGGAATTGGGGGTTAAATCACCAAAAATGATTCCCCGGCGCGGCACCGCTGCTGCCCACTGCTCCCCTCACCTCCCAGGGGGTGAACAAGGGGATGGGTCAAATGCAGAGGACACATTTCATCACACCTAGTGTGTGTGTGACAATCATTGATACTTTAACTTTAACTTTAAGAAAAGAAGGTGATCCGATTTTGTGTCCTCTTCTACTGATGTTTTCCTCAAGATGCTTGAGAAAATGCTGAAGGAGCCTGAGAAAACATAAGCCCATGGTGAATATGGAAGAGCAGGGAAGTCCGGAAATGGCAATTGTTTTAATATTTATTTTTAATGTTAACCTTATCAGTTTAGAGGTAATAACGGACCAGGACAACAAAAACAAGCAATCACGTTATCAAAATAATAGTTTTACGTTCCTTTATCCACGCTGTCTATCAGACCAAGATTGGGCGGCATATCGAGTCTGGCGTTGGAAAGAGAGTGTTCAAAGTACAGTTAGTTATCTACAAATTACTCAAAAATTAATTGATAGAATGGGAAATGTCAGGCAAATTCATTTTTAGGAGCAAAAAATTAACAAAAAGAGATCATGTTAACGACATTTTGACCATCATTAAAACAATGTCAGCCTTGTTTAAGTAATTTAAAGGGGCTGTTTGCAACTTGCTCAAAATAACATGTTTTCAACCAAAAACTATAAAATAAACCACCACTAGCTATGTTATGTTACCATTAGTGGTATAACAGAATATATATTTTAATAAATGTCTATATGTTTATCCAATTACAACTAACAACTAAGTTGTTTTTACGACATTCAATGATAGCCAACGTTAGTAACCAACTGTGCCAAATGGCTTGTCACGACCTGTCGTGTCAGGTCTGACATGTTCTTGTGTTTCCCTATTTTCTGTATTTGTCTCCTGTCCAGCACTCTTGTTTCTGTTCATTTTCTGTATGGTTTCACTACTCTGGCATGAGCGCTGTTTCCCTCACCTGCCCCTGATTGGAAACCTGCGTTCACTTTGCCATTTATGCTTCCTCATAAGCCAGCCTGCCCTTCAGTCAGGGCTGGAAGATTGTCTTGGTTACTGCCTTGTTTTAGTGTGCTCATATGCTGTTATGGTTAAAACACTTATCTTACCTGCAAGTCTTCCTCCTGTCTCCTGCATCTTGGGTTCACAACTACCGCAGCCATGTGCGAGCATAACACGGCTATCATTAGCCAACAGCAAACATAACAAATGTGTGTGTGTGTTACATGGAGCGTAGTTTACGTGTGTAAATCCGGGACACTTTGGAAAGTTAGTGCCCTCTCGGCAGCCGCTTAAGGGTTGCAAACAGCACCTTAAAGGGTAACCACACTTTTTTCACAGTCATTATGAGAGATGACAACTGATGTGTGTGTTTTTTTTTTTTAATGTATTCTAAATATTAAATAAATGCGATCAAGTGTCCGCTTACGATGGAGTCCATGGTAGCCGCTCATTTCTGCCTATAAAGCCCTTACAAAACATCCAAACACCTCCATCCATCCATTTTCTACCGCTTGTCCCTTTCAGGGTCGCGGAGGGTGCCGGAGCCTATCTCAGCTGCATTCTGGCGGAAGGCGGGTTACACCCTGGACAAGTCGCCACCTCATCTAAATCATGTGTTTTATACATGATTTAAGTATATATGTAATATAGTAACGGGCACATTTATAATAACATTTAATATTTACGTATTTTGATCATTTTTATCATACGCTTTAATTTAAAAAACGCATCACAACATTTGCTTTTTTTTTCTTAGTCACTGATTATTACTCACTGCAGACTTCATGACAGCCAACAAACATAATAAAACATCACTTACTGTACAAGTTCTGCTGCCATTAGGATGCCAACTGCTCCATTTAGATAAAAATTGTCTCATAGTTCTCACAAAGAAACGGGGTTGGGGTGCGGGGGGACCAGGCATCTTTTCGTGTCGTTCTCGCCAGTTTCAGGTCTTAAATGGCTGTCAGTGTCCCAACTTGTCAGATTATATCCTCAGTCATTTACTTTCCAGGTGAGGGGCATGATTTATAATCTACAATAAACTTCCAAGGAGCAGGGAAGCGAGGCGCCGCTATAAATAGTTTGTCTGCTTTAGAGCTTATAATAACAATATCACTAATATCTGGTTAATATTCTAATCACATGGCCGGAATAGAGGACTTCCTTTGGCTTTAAAAAAAAAAGTGCAGTTCCCCTTTCAATCTTTAACATGCAATTGTGGAAATCCAATTTGTTAATTGTTTTTCTTGTTGCGGGGATGTTCACGTCGCAACAGTGACAGCTTTAACTCCTTGCAGTTTCTGTGGAACTGGCCTCATGCAATTCCTAGAAACCCCTTCACAATAATAGTCAACAAATTGTTTTTTCCTTGGAATGAAATTTTGTTTTGTTTTTTGGCTTCTCATTGCAGCTGGACTTGGAACAAGAGGCCTTGCGTGTCCGTTTGAGAAATGTACAAGATAAAGTCATGTACACCCTCGTCTCTGTTCCGGATGGAAATGACATCTCTTCCATATTTGAGCTAGACCCGACCACGCTAAGAGGCGGAGACTCACTAGTACCCAGGTAGGGGGAGCTAAGGAAGGGGGTACTTTTCTCAATTCGCATGTTTGTCATTATGTTATAACAGCATGTAACCCCTATGTGATCCTGTTGTCCTTCATGTGTAACCTGATGGCCTGACCTTGTTTCTCCATCCTGCTGCACAACATGGTTATAAGTGGTGGTTTTGTTTATATTTAGCTTATGTTTCACTTGTCTACAGACTGTGTTAAACATCGTTTGGCCCCAATTATACAAATAGTATGAGCATATATGGCAGGGGCCAGCGGATTTGGTGGCCATTTTGAAGGCTTTTATCTTTTTAAATAGGCTAAAACCAACTTTTGTTAATATGTTACCATATATACAAGGCGTCCCTAAGGGTGATTTATGATTAGCACATTTTTTACAAAACCAAATGAATCAATGTTTTTTTTTCATTACTGTTAAGTACTTGAAATACACAAATGCAATGTGTCTATAAACAATGGTCCAAACAAATCTGATTAACATATCTTATTGATTGCTTTTTAGTATAGATTTTTTAAACTATAAAGACACTTTGTAGACACTGTATTTTTAAAGACTAAAAAAAAGACATCATGTGTTTGTGTTATTTGTGACAAAGCAAATTATCAGCTTTTTATATTTTTACTGTTTTGTTTAGTTTTTTAATCGTATTCTTAGTATGTAGCCTTTTGTTTTTTTTGTTTAATAATATTCTTAGAATTAGGCTAATAAATAAAAAACAAGACGCAGGCCGCACTTTGGACACTCCGATATATGGTATTAGCAGCAAAAGTACATAAAAATAGATAAATCATGTGAAAATGTGTTTAGGAACTCGTACGTGCGCCTTAGACACCTGTGCACCAACACATGGGTTCACAGCACCAACCAACCTATTGACAAAGAGGAGGAAAAGCCTGTCATGCTTCGCGTAAGTAACTGTTTTATTGTGTAAAAAATGTGATCTACAAATGTGAAGTACATTGTAATTATGTAAATGCACAATACACACTCCCGCAATTTCATTGTTGTTATTGTGCAATGACATTAAAATTCTATTTGAGTAAAAAATAATGGGGATTGGAAGAAACTACGATATGGTAGGTACTTTCTGCGGGAATTCAGAAAACATAGATGAGGTCAATATATACTGGACCTGAGAGAGTACCTGGCTCACAACCTGTATTGTAATTAATTTGAAAGTTGTTTCTTTGGGTTGCAGTGCCTCTCACAGGACTGAAACCTATTTGTGGCGGGCTAGATGACGTCTTATCATTTGCATAACAGCCCGCAATGCATGTGCATGTTTTTTAGGGGGTACTGTGAGAGATACAAAATGTGAGCATAACACATAACATGCAAAACAAATATAGATGATATATTGTAGAAAAACAGCAGCTACGTCTACTCATTGAGTAGAGCAATATTTGAAATGAAGGCTGTATTTGTCACATAGCTTTTAAAAAAAAAAAAAGGAAAGAAAGAAAACTATAGTTTCGAAGGGTCCGAATATTCGCTCAATATGGAGACAAAGATTATGTTTGTAACACTGATCCTTCCTGAAAAGTTTTCTTATTTTCTGGCAGAATAAGGAGATAATGAGGTGTGTAAGAAGCAGAGTTACGATGCTATTTACCTTATGGAATTGTAACAACAAAATACTGTACATTCACAGACAGTCTCATTACAATATATTTTTTGAGTGAGAGTGAACCAGTGGCGCCAAATCTATTTGTGGCAGTCCAAATGTATTTTGTGGCAGGCCACTAAAAATAAATGAATGTGTGGGGAAACACTGGGTCGAGGAAATGTCAGTCTCCATGTTGCATGTTGAATGACAGTAAAATTCCTTGAATCCGCTTTTGCTATTCACAGATTGGCACATCTGCCCTGAAAGAGGACAAAGAGGCGTTTGCAATTGTGCCTGTCTCCCCGGCTGAAGTACGAGACCTCGACTTTGCCAATGACGCGAGTAAAGTGCTGGCCTCTATTGCTGGAAAGCTTGAAAAAGGCACCATCACACAGAACGAGAGAAGGTACAACGTCAAAGATTCCCTATATTAAACCTTTTATTTGATTGTTTAAAATGTTACCTTCATTTCCCTTCCATGGACAACCAGAGCAGTTACAAAGCTTCTGGAAGATCTGGTGTTCTTTGTTGTTGACATTCCCAACAATGGACAGGATGTGCTCGAGATCACAGTCAACAAACCAAACAGGGAAAGGCAGAAACTAATGAGGGAACAGAACATTCTCAAGCAGGTATTGACTCAACAACACATGTCACTAATGCAGGGGTCACCAACCACCGGTGTGGGGTCCGGTACAGGTCCATGATGAATTTGCAAGCGGGCTGCACAGAAACATTGAATCATTCATAAATGACTGGGTATTTTCCAACTTAACTTTCACCTGTTGCACTAGACACACCAATGCGCTTGTTTATAGATCAGGGGTGTCCAAATGTTTTGACTTTGGGGCCGCATTGGGCTATAAAAATTTGGTCAAGGGCCGAAAGCCGACTGCATGTAAAGTAACTTTGTATATAGCCTATACATATATAGGCCTACATATTATATTAATATAATGGGTATATAATTAATGATTAATATAATTGGATGTTAAGAGTATGTGAAAGTTAGACTTCTACCTTGTTTACTTAGTTAAAAAGTTAAAAGTACCAATGATTGTCACACAAACACTAGGTGTGGCGAAATTATTCCCTGCATTTGAGATCGGTAGATTGTGAGTTCAAACCCCGGCCGAGTCATACCAAAGACTATAAAAATGGGACCCATTACCTCTCTGCTTGGCACTCAGCATCAAGGGTTGGAATTTGGGGTTAAATCACCAAAAATGATTCCCGGGCGCGGCCAACGCTGCTGCCCACTGCTCCCCTCACCTCCCAAGGGGTGATCAAGGGTGATGGGTTCTGTGAGAACCTCCTTAAAGTTTTTTAATCAATAAGAAATATCAAGCAGCTAAAATGCACCAAACATGGATAAGTGTGGAGAGTGTTTGCATTTGTTCCATCTTGCTTTGTAATGGATTTAAATTGATGTAATTTTGAATTGTTTATGGTGCACAATGTTCAGTGAGCAGGTTGTGTTATGTGTGACCATGTCTGTTGACATGTTGTGTTGGTTGGAGTTTTTTGGGGGTTTTTTTTGTACTATGACTCGGGAAGGTTGTTTGCATTGGGTCATATAAGTAATTTCTGCACATTCTTTTGTTCAAAGTATAATTAATGGTCCTTGACATGAATTACACATTTTGCCCACTAGATAGTGACAGCATCAAAATTGTTAGTCTATTAAACTAAATGCAACCTCTCTGTTGCTAAGATTCCTTATTAAACTCATGACCTCCCAAGGGCCAAATTGAAGACAATTGAAGGCTGTAGTTTGGACACCCTTGTTAAAGATGTATGATAAAACTCCTGATTGGAAGCTGCCATTTGTTACATGGGACAATGCCAACGGCTAATTTCCATCTGCAGTCTCCAGCAGGTTGACGGTATATAGTACACAGTATATACCATCAACCTGACGGGGATCTTCTCATTGCAAAGAAACAATCCCAGGGCTCCCACTAATTCAGCGTTATGGTGAGTTGTATATTTTCATGCACTTATTTTTGCTGTATTTATCTGCCACGTGTGGAAGCCCGGTTTGTGAAAGACATGCCCACATTAAACCGATCCCTGGTGCAAAAATGTTTTAGGGACCCCTGGTCTACTGGCAGCTTTGTCAGGACTTTAAGATGTGCCTACCTCTTGTCTTTGATTCAGATCTTCAAGCTACTTCAGGCGCCCTTCACAGACAGTGGTGACGGTCCGATGCTGCGACTGGAGGAGCTGGCTGATCAGCGCCATGCCCCGTTCAGACACATCTGCCGACTGTGTTACCGGGTTTTGCGTCACTCCCAACAGGACTACCGCAAGAATCAGGTAGTTCATCTGGACTGGATCGTCTGGTTTTCTGACTCATAATATGTGACTTAAAGATGGAGTCGTGTAATTTGCATAGTTGGTCATTGGCAACAAGTGAGTAAAAAACTCACAGCAGCACTCACTGCATGTTGAGAACAGAAAAAGGTACTCTCGTGTCAAAGTTGCCAAAAGACGTTGCTTTTTAAAACAAAAGTATTAGAGGATTGCTTGCTAAATATAGTGACAAAGTCGACATTTACGGCTTTATGTTCTTATTCTCTGGCAGACCAGGTGCGTCATAATGTGTTTTTGAGTTTGGACAAACAGGTAATGTCAAATTTACAGTATTCAGATATATAAATGTGTGAGAAACAACTAGAGAAAACCATGTCTGGTTAAAATAACGATAAAATAAAAATATGCATACAACTAGAAAAGCACTTGAGAGAACAAATCTCCACCAGGCCTTAATGTATCTTACAATAGTAAAAAACCCTTGAAAAGATCCAGAATCCAGACGGTGATCCGGACCAGCCCCAAAATCTAATCAAGTTTTCCTTATTCAATTTCTGACATTTCCAAAATCCACCCATATCTTTTTGAGCTATGTTGTTTAATAACTAACAACTAACTACCTGATAAACACCGGCAAATACATAACCACCTGGCGCAGGTCCTTAATGCAGTGAATTTTGTAAAGTGTATTTTGACATTATTTTTTTATGTAGATCCAATAAGTTCACCAAGATTATCAACAGCAGTGATTGATGTGTGACAAGCTACAAAGCGGCTATTTTTAGCTCATTAATTTGTCTTGCCTCGTCATGCTTTTTTGTGCTTCTGGTGTTAGCGTGATGAATGAAACCTGTGAGCAGGTATCTCACACTTACACAATCAGCAGGATGCCCTCAAGACATTTCCACCTGTAGGTCTGATACTAGCATACTTGCCAACCCTCCCGAATTTCAGTGCCTCTCCCGAAAATCTCCCGGGACAACCATTCTCCCGAATTTCTCCCAATTTCCAGCCGGACTTAAGGCACGCCCCCTCCAGGTCCGTGCGGACCTGAGTTTGGGACAGCCTGTCGTCACGTCCGCTCTTTACTTCATACTTCAGAACCGACTCCCACACTTGCCGTCAGGGTGCGCAATACAACGTAAACCGTTGGCACTTTTTGGTTGGCCAACGGTTTAAAAAGTAACCACAGAACACTATAGTGTTCTGTGGTTACTTTTTGGTTGGCTAACGGTTTACGTTGTATTGCGCACCCTGACGGCAAGTGTGGGAGTCGGTTCTGAAGTATGAAGTAAAGAGACGTAACTTCATCACCTCGCCTGGTTATTGACTCCAACCCAGAATATTACACTGCACATACCTATGCTCCTTCAAAGGCTGTGCTACTGGCTGCAAAGCATTGCACTTTCAAATACAACAATGAGTAGAGAGGAGTGTTATGTGTGTGTATGTGTAAATAAATGAACACTGAAATTCAAGTATTTATTTTATTTATATTTATATATATGTATAATAAAATACATATTTATATATAGCTAGAATTCACTGAAAGTCAAGTATTTATTGTATTTATATATATATATATATATATATATATATATATATATATATATATATATATATATATATAAATATATATATATATATATATATATATATATATATATATAATGTATATATATATATATATATTAATATATATATATATATATATATATATATATATATATATATATATATATATATATATATATATATATATATATATATATATATAAGAAATACTTGAATTCAACCCCTCCCCCGCCCCCCCAAATCTCCCGAATTTGGAGGTCTCAAGGTTGGCAAGTATGGATACTAGCCTTTAGTGCTGTTTTTTTCTCCCATTACAACATATAGATATACCGGTATTTGAAATTGTTTTTTATCAAGATTACCTCACTTAATGCCACTAATTCTCACTCTCTCGTCACTTGTTCTTCTGTCACTCTTGGCTCTGGCGTAGTTGCACATGCGTCATTTGTGTGAGTGTGTTTGTAAGCTTGCGATAACCAGCAAACATTGTGTAGAAAGGACAACGACCTACCGGCGTACTTGTGTTTTTCTTTATTGTGGGGACAGAAAAGCAAGCCCAAATAAAAAAAAACATGTTCAAAAACAAGCCCAAAAAACACAACCCACAACTAATGAAATTTGCAAGTGACTTTAGAAAAATATCCCAAGTTTGTTTATGATAAGCAGACTTGGCAACACTGCCCACAATGACTGCACTGTGCTGCAGGTTCTATGAAAATCTTCCCATAACTTTTTGAGGTAGGTTGTATACATATGTATGTATGTATATGTATGTATGTATGCATGTATGTATGTATGTATGTATATATATATAATCTACATACATATATATATATATACATACATATATATACATACATATATATACATATATATATATATATATATATATCTACATACATATATATATATATATAAATATCCATATATATATCTACATATATATATATATATATATATATATATATATATATATATATATATATATATATATATATATATATATATACATATATATATATATAAATACATATATATATATATATATATATATATATATGTATATATATATATATATACATATATATATATATATATATATATATATATATATATATATATATATATATACATATATAAATACATATATATATACATATGTCTTAATTAGATTATCCAAAAAAATAGTGCTCGATACCGTGGTAGAGCGTAATATGTATGTGTGGGAAAAAATCACAAGACTATTTCATCTCTACAGGCCTGTTTCATGAGGGGTTTTCCTGAGGATGGAGGAAAACCCCTCATGAAACAGGCCTGTAGAGATGAAATAGTCTTGTGATTTTTTCCCACACATACATATATATATACATATATATACATACGTCTATACATACATATATACATACATATATATACATACGTATATACATACATGTATGTATATACAGTATATGTATATATATGTATACATATATATACATATATGCATATATATACATATATATGTGTATATATATATGTATATATATACATATATATATACATATGTATATATATGTATGTATATACACTACCGTTCAAAAGTTTGGGGTCACCCAAACAATTTTGTGTTCGAGCCTTAATTTCTAAGAACAAGAATAGACTGTCGAGTTTCAGATGAAAGTTCTCTTTTTCTGGCCATTTTGAGCGTTTAATTGACTCCACAAATGTGATGCTCCAGAAACTCAATCTGCTCAAAGGAAGGTCAGTTTTGTAGCTTCTGTAACGAGCTAAACTGTTTTCTGATGTGTGAACATGATTGCACAAGGGTTTTCTAATCATCAATTAGCCTTCTGAGCCAATGAGCAAACACATTGTACCATTAGAACACTGGAGTGATAGTTGCTGGAAATGGGCCTCTATACACCTATGTAGATATTGCACCAAAAACCAGACATTTGCAGCTAGAATAGTCATTTATCACATTAGCAATGTATAGAGTGTATTTCTTTAAAGTTAAGACTAGTTTAAAGTTATCTTCATTGAAAAGTACAGTGCTTTTCCTTCAAAAATAAGGACATTTCAATGTGACCCCAAACTTTTGAACGGTAGTGTATATACATATATATATACATATGTGTATATATATGTATGTATATATATATATATATACATATGTATATATGTATGTATGTGTATATATATATATATATATATATATATATATATATATATATATATATATATATATATATATATATATATATATATATATATATATATATATATATATACATATGTATACATGTATGTATATATATATATATATACATATGTATATATATGTATGTGTATATATATGTATATATATGTATATTTATATATATATACATACATATATGTATATGTATATATATATACATACATATATATATATATATATATATATATATATATATATATATATATAAATTAACTATTTTTTTTTAAATGTCTGAGATTTTTATTTTTACAAAAATGTGTATTATTATAATTATAATTATTATTATTATTACTATTTTATTACTATTTATTTTGATTTATCTATATGTATTTGTATTTATTTATTAAAATTGTATTAACATTATTATTAATATGTATGACAATATTAGCTGTATGTTAAGTTATTTTGGCAGGACATTTAATTTACACTGTTATACAAGCTGTACACTGACTACTTTACATTGTATGAAAGTGTCATTTCTTTAGTATTGCCTCATGAAAAGATTTGATTAAATATCTGCAGAAACGTGAGGAGTGTACACAGTTTAATGAGTACTGTGTTTTATACCCTTATTTAAGGAAGCAGTGATTACGACAACATGATGGGATGATGAGGTTGCATTCATTGTCCGTTTATCTACCTTCCCAGGAGTATATTGCCAAGCAGTTTCGCTTCATGCAGAAACAAATCGGCTACGATGTTCTGGCAGAAGACACCATCACTGCTCTGCTCCATAACAATCGCAAGTTGTTGGAGAAGCACATTACTGCAGCAGAGATTGACACATTTGTCAGCCTGGTCCGCAAGAACCGTGAACCCAGGTTTGTACGCAAGTCTGATGAAAACTAAATCAATAATGAACTGGTGCATTTCTAACAAGAACTGCCATTTTATAGCATATACAAGCTTGTTTTGTTTATATGTGTGTGTTTGTGTCCAGGTTCTTGGATTACTTATCAGACTTGTGTGTCTCCATGAACAAGTCCATCCCTGTGACACAGGAGCTAATCTGCAACGCCGTACTGGATCAGGCGAACGCTGACATCCTAATTGAAACTAAGTAAGTCTTTCCTTCTCTGCTAATGAGACGAAATGAGTAATTTGTGGACATCACCTCAGGCACTTTTTGTGAGGTAGTACTTGGTGAACAAAGTTTGAGAACCACTGTTTTAGACCATCGGTGTAATTTGAAAGTAACTTTAGCAAATATGGAAAAAGATTTTAATTACGACTAAAGACATCTCTTTTAAAAAGATGTCTGCAATTAGGTGTCTAATGGAAAGCTACAGTCCCAGATGCGTACCCACCTAGGTTTTACTGTAAAGCCACCCTTCGGTTCCCTTTTACTGCAGTAAGGGATTTGTGTATGCATTTTATAATCATGGTGCGTTTCTCCTCGTCATGTAATTACGCCGCATTTTGAAATAATCTGCGGCTTTTTTTATTAAAGTTCTTGAACGCATTTTGTAATAAACTTTGACGCTTTGATAACTTCTTACATATTCATCGTCCATCCATTTTCTACCACTTGTCTCTCTCGGGGTTGCGGGGGTGGCTGGAGCCTATCTCAGCTGCATTCGGGCGCAAACCGGGGTACACCCTGGACAAGTCGCCACCTCATCGCAGGGATAGACAGACAACATTCACACTCCAATTTAGCGTTGCCAATAAACCTAACTTGTTACATATTGCAAAAGTTATTACAAAATGTGAGTCTTGCACTTTTTTTTATACATTTTTTTACAATGTAGTGCAGTATGTAATACACCATCAAATTTGATGTCTTAATAAAACAGACTATAAGACCAACACAAGACATTTAATCGTCATTAGAATTAATTTAAAGAATCTAGTAGGATGTTTCATTGGTCAAACCTAAATCAAATGTAAATGTATTGATTACATTGGATAATGTTAGTCAAAAGTTACACTAATGAAGGATTACTGACATAAAAATGACCAGTGCCCTGAAATGTTGGAAAACATACACTCATACAATAGGGTATATGTTATGCTATAAATTAAAGAAGAATAAAAAAACACTAATACAAATATGAAACAGAAAAAAAGAAATAATTCCATCAATTACTATTTGCATGTAGTTGTTTTTCACGGATGTTATGATCAGCTTCAAAATCAAAGATGCAGAGGACTCCCGCACGGCTCCTTTAAAAGACATGTAATTATATTTATTTTTACTTTCATAATTTTTCATTGAGTCTTTATCTATGCAAACAAGTTCAACAGTTAAAGTCTCATGCATGTAAAGTTATTAAATACTTCAATGTGCACCTGCATTGTTTTATGAGCAAGCCAAATTAAAATATGTTTCATTGTCCAGTTATGTACAGTATATATAATATAAATATATATACCTTGCTCTAATAGTCTTCTTAAACGTAGCAACACTGTCGGGAACTCCATTCGACAAAACACACACACAGACGTACACTCAACAACTGCAAGTCAGAGCCCCTTGAAATTGTCCCAACTCTACAAAAAAAAATCCAATTACAAATACATTGTTGTGAGGCAGCATGGTGGTATAGCGGTTAGTGTGTGTGCCTCACAATACGAAGGTCCTGGGTGCGATCCCTGGGCTTGAGGTCTTTCTGTGTGGAGTTTGCATGACTGCGTGGGTTCCCTCCGGGTACTCCGGCTTCCTCCCACCTCCAAAGACATGCACCTGGGGATAGGTTGATTGGCAACACTAAATTGTCCCTAGTGAATGAATGTGAGTGTGAATGTTGTCTATCTGTGTTGGCCCTACGATGAGGTGGCGACTTGTCCAGGGTGTACCCCGCCTTCCGGCCGAATGCGGGGTACACCGTAGGCTCCAGCACCCCCGCGACCCCGAGAGGGACAAGCGGTAGAAAATGGATGGATAGATGGATAACCGTTGTGTGCAGGATCATATTGTATTCACAAATATTTGTATGTTACTTTTACTTCATGGCATCCTGCTGCAGACTGGTGCTGTCGAGATTTGAGATTGAAGGAGCATCGCTTGGGGATAACTCTGAGGAGTCGGAGGAAGATGAGGAGGAGGTGTGGTTGTTCTGGAAGGACAGCAACAAAGAGATTCGCAGTAAAAGCATCAGAGAGTTGGCACAGGATGCCAAGGAGGGCCAAAAGGAGGACCAGGAGGTGATCAGTTACTATAGGTAGTTATGGACTTTCAATTTCCAGAGATCTCCTGTGAGGGTTATTGAACGCTCAGCATCACTTTTCTCCTGTTTTTGTCCTTTTTAGGTACCAACTGAACTTATTTGCGAGGATGTGTTTGGACCGGCAGTATCTGGCAATCAACAAGATCTCTGGCCAGCTGGATGTGGACTTGATCTTACGATGCATGTCGGATGAAGACCTACCATACGATCTGCGGGCCTCGTTTTGTCGCATGATGCTGCACATGCACGTGGACCGCGACCCCCAGGAACAAGTTACACCTGTCAAATATGCCAGACTCTGGTCGGAGATTCCCTCGGAAATTGCTATTGATGAGTGAGTTCATGGGCTAACAATGATTATATTAGTGGTGTAACGGTACATGTAATCAGATTTTTCGGTACTGAACATTTGGTTTGATACTGGAGGTGTATTAGGTATGCCAATTTCCCGCAAGGTATACCTTAGTACAAGAATGGAAAGGTTGCCCCGTGTCATGCGTCCACTCGATAAACAAATACACTGCAGCCCAGCCTTTGGTTATAGCAGGAGTTAAGGCTAGCAATAGTACCAAGGAGAAAATAGAGCTTGAATACCCTCTTCTGTCGTTAAAGTCTTTTGTTTGGAAAAAATTTAACGGAAAAAGACAAGTTTATTAGACAAAAGCAGTGTGCATTATTATCAGAAATTAATAGGGCTGTAACAATTACATTTATTAATTTGATAAGAAAAAACCTTAAATGTATATTATGTTGCTTTGATTAATCGTTTCATGAATGTAAACTAATAACATTTATAAAATCCAGAACGCATGAAATGCCTGGAACTTTAAATATGAGAACATAGTTTTTCCTCGGCCACAGCAATAGAGCGCACATGAGAGCAGTGGTGTGTGGGTACTGTGATCCATGTAGCAGCGAACAGCAGTGGGTTTTTTAAAATTATTGTTAATGCACACATGTTGAAAGTGCGATTTCAATGTTGATGATGTGCATTTATTAAAAACAAATAATTAAGGTTATGGCAAACATAAACATTTTTTGTTTATTTCAACTATATTCCCTAAAATACGCCTTGAGGATATAAGGTTTTTTGTCGGATGAATCAATTAATCACACAAACTGATCAATATAATACTTGATTACTAAACGATCCAATTATTTGTATTCCGACAAGTGACTTCTTCCCAGAAGTGAAAATCAGTGGTGGTCAACCAAGCTAAAATGGCTGTTGTACAGCAAGCAGTGTGCAAATTATCTAAGTACAAAAGAAGCTTAAATCTTCCTGCAAACAGCAGATACGAGCAAAAAATCTAACTGTGCAATAGAATAGATCCCTATACATTATCAAAGAAAGATTTGTTGAGTGATATCAAGGATTATACGTCGGTTGCGTTCTCAGACATATCGAACTATTGTGCTCCAGACGCCATTTTACACGACAAAACAGATGGAAACTTGGGAAAGTATGGAGGCCTAAAACTTATTTGTGTGTTGCTGGGTCAAGGAAATTGGTATCAAGACTCTCCCGGATAAATATGCATCGTTTTTGCTCGGGTAAGGTTGCATTTCATGATTTAACTTTGCGTTCATGATGTTTGTTGCTGTTGCACACGCCGTTTCAAGTAGCATGTTTTTCCGCGTCTTTATCAAAATATAACTATGGATGTCAACATTGTGTATGTGCTGAAAGCTTCATTTATGATTGTAGCCTTTGGTAAAAGCTCAACTCTTTTAGGTTTTGCTGACATTTGCTCTATTTTATTTAAACTCGCCGAGTAAGTGCTTTTTGAAACACTCGTAGCAAACATGTTTTTAAGAAATACATATAATATCAAGATAATATGTAAAAGGGAAATAATAAACATTAAAAATACATCAAACAAACCTTTAACAGAGTGATCACTGCAAACTCATGCATTCTTCGTCTCTGCTCCCTTGGACTGGAGTGTGAGCTGCATGCTTTGCTCGTCGTTTCGTAAAATCTTGCTCTCTTCCTCCCTTTTTAATTACCTCTCAAGGAACTCTGAAGAAACGTTTATCCTTTTTGATTTCAAACGACGAAAACAACACAAACATAGGGATTTTTTTCTTTGAAAATGGCTAATTGGCGCCTAGTACCCATTGAAAACAGAGTTAGCTTGACCACCACGCATATTCATTGGGCGGGCCGTGAGCCGGATGTGACGTCAGTAACATCCCAGCAATAGCTGCAGCTCAAGATATTACACTGACTTTCTTAGTCATCTATAACACAAAGCTACGTTTTGTTCAGATAGCTTAATATTTGTTGCATTGGATTGTAGCATATTTTATGCAGTTTGACCACAACTGGCCAAACTATTTTATATACATATATATAATGTATTTAATTATTAATTAACATTGCTATTATTAATATCATTATTATATTACTTATTAATTACTTATTAATTTTCATTTAATCGATATCGCTCGCAGTTTTTTTATGTTTTATTCTGAAATCATCAAAGATGTTTTCACAAATCTAAGGTTTTTTTTTGGTTGGATTTTGCTCCCTTGCTGTACCAAAAATAAATTGAACCATGCATAAGGTACCGTTATACCTTTTGCATATTGACACGCCTGATAGCTTTGTACAGTTTTATCAGTAATTCTGCTTTTTGTTTGGTCTCTCCATAGTTATGACAACGATGGAACATCTAAGGATGAAATTAAAGAGCGCTTCTCACAAACTATGGAGTTTGTAGAGAACTACCTCAGAGATGTGGTTTGTCAGAGCTTTCCATTTGCAGACAAAGAGAAGAATAAGCTCACATTTGAGGTGAGTTTGACCCATTTTGGATACAAAACATTTCAACAGTCATGATTCCCAATGTGATCAAATACAAAGTGAATTACTCCTATTTCTTATTTTAGGTGGTAAATCTGTCCAGGAATCTGATTTATTTTGGATTTTACAACTTCAGCGACTTACTGAGACTCACCAAGATCCTACTGGCTATTTTAGACTGTGTCCACGTGAGCACAATTTTCCCTTTCAACAAGCTGGACAAGGGAGATGAGAGCAAAGGTGCGGAAACTCTCAAGGGTCACCGGAAGCTCACATAGATTTGAAATTATTTTGTGGGTTTGTGCTTTGTTTTTGGTTTGTTCTAGACAATAACGTGATGAGGTCCATTCATGGCGTTGGGGAGCTGATGTCACAGGTGGTCCTTAGAGGTGGCGGCTTCCTGCCCACTACATCAAACATCATCTCCAATGGAAACGCAGTCAAGTCTCAAACTGAACCCGAGAAACAGGACATAATGGTCATGGACACCAAACTGAAGATAATTGAGATCCTACAGGTGCATAACAAACAATATATTTTATTAGTAGGCCCGATTGTAGCTGAGATAGGCTCCAGCGCCCCCCGCGACCCCGAAGGGAATAAGCGGTAGAAAATGGATGGATGGAGGTGCTTTTCTAGGTACCTATCGAAGTCTGTCGGTACTACCGGTTACCGATTCACGTAAAATCAAATGATACCTTTGTTCCACGTGACATCACATCCGGTTGCAAACTCAGCACCGGCTCAAACACTTAGCCAGACTGCCTCTAGGTAATGTTACAATTTTATATGCCAACAAAGCAGAAGGAAAGTGCTCAAAACTACAGTAATGCTCTATTTTTCTCAAGGCATTTAAACGATGCTATTTTACATTGGATTTGCCGAAGACATGCTAAAGATTAGCATTAGCGAGTTTTAAAATGCGATTTCAACACCTACAAATGTAGTAATAAAAACTACAACTAAGATGCATGTTACAATCAAACAGTTGGTGTGTAATAAGTGTAGAGTTTCACAAAAGAAAAGACTGGCACATTCAACTTAACAGAGAATGACTACTTCCTGGTTAAGACATGGTATTATAAACACTACTGCCATCAAATATCTTGGAATTTCAACTGCATATAAAGTATACTACATAATACAGTTCAGTACTTGCAAATGAGAAACAAAGTGTAAGAAATCAAGTTTAAGTGTTGCGCCGACACTGCGGGGCGATGATGTAATTTTATCGATGGGAAAATGCATTTTTAGACAATATGATTTGCCTGAGCGGCTAAGAGACCCACAGAGTAACAAGCGGTAGAAAATGTATTGGAAAGGACAGATTAAAAAAATAATAATGAAAAAAAATGTATATATATATGTTTTTGTTTTTAAACTTGGGACTTCCTGCGGGCCGGATTTTGGATGTGGGCCGTAGTTTGGGGACCATTGAAGTATAGCTTATCATAACAACAACAAAGAAAACTAATTTGTGGAATCCACAACGGCTTTTTTTAGTCATAATTTAGAACAGTTGTCGGATAATGTAATGCTAAAAAAAGCAGTGTTTGTAAAAGTGCATTGTTTTACGGTACTTACCAATTCAACAGGAATATAGCAACCATAGCATCCGTTTTAAAATCATTTTGTTTCTGGAGGTCTCTCCACGGTTCTCCAATATTTACTTCTCGCTTTGTCCAATCGCTTTTTAGTGGTGACTTTCTCTTGAATGTTTTTTTCTCTACCTGCCATTGTGCACAGGCAGAATTGAGGGCAAGTTGTCAGCCCTGACTGTAAATTGTTTGTCGCTTCTCTGAGACTGCTTTTGTGTACGTGCGCGCACTACTCTAGGGGTATTCATGCCATGAACGCCAGCCTTTCTGTTCGGGCCAATGAGCATATTTTATGAAATATAATAAGTAATTGTGAAAAATATATACATTTAAAAAAATCCATATTATGTTAAACCATTAATGGTTAAAGAAGGTTGCCGTTGTTTTTGTTGTATTTTTTTGGTTTAAAAAAGTAACATTAACAGCCCCTTTAATTATTACCTGCTCTTTTGTACAGTTCATCTTAAACGTGCGCCTGGACTACAGGATCTCCTGTCTGCTGTCTATCTTCAAAAGAGAGTTTGATGAAAGCAACTCCCAAAGTGATTTATCTGTAGCTGGGACAGTAGAAGGCCCAAACAATATGCCAGGTGAATTTAATGCCTTGCTTTATCACACAGAGGAGGGTTTGTGCCCGATGATTTGACTAATTCCGCAATTTCAGGAGCTTTGGATTTTGAGCACATAGAAGAACAAGCAGAGGGAATATTTGGTGGAAGGTAATTAATTACACTTTAAAACTCAGAGTCAAAATGCAAATAATTTTGTTTGGATTTCAGTGAGTATTGTTTGTTTCCAGTGAAGAGAACACTCCCTTAGACCTGGACGATCATGGAGGTCGGACGTTCCTCAGGGTCCTTCTCCACTTGACAATGCACGACTATCCCCCTCTGGTGTCCAGGGCCCTCCACCTTCTGTTCCGCCACTTCAGTCAACGGCAGGAAGTTCTGCAAGCTTTTAAACAGGTACCAGCACACATGATACAACCGCAAATCCAGCACGACATAGCAAATCCCTCCTATGTCCGTGTCACTAGGTCCAGTTGCTCGTCACCAGCCAAGACGTGGAGAATTACAAACAAATAAAGTTCGACCTAGACCAGCTGCGCTCCATTGTGGAGAAGTCTGAGCTATGGGTTTACAAGAGGCAGGGTCCGGATGAGGGCTTGGATGCAGGAGAAGGTCTTTCGACTGAGTCGGAGAGTAAAAAGGTAGTAAAACAAATAGGCGGAGGAACAATGAAAATGTTGCACGTTTTTTTTTGTTAGATTTTTTTTTAACACTGTGCTTCAAAGCAAACCAACCATTTAAAACAATACATTCTTTAGAGTCAGGCTATATACAGCAATTACAGAAAGTTGTCTGTTTGTATTGATACTGATACCTGGTTTAAATAACCCACTTGGGCCTTTTGATTTGTCCACGGTGCTCTGTGGCATCTGTAGGGGGAATCTGGAGGAGCCGAAAAGCCGAAGAAACCAGAGAGTACCAGCAGTTACAACTACAGGGTGGTGAAAGAGGTGACTGTCATCCATCTGAATATAGTTAATAACTACAGAGCTGTCCCTCCCCCCCACATTTATCACCTGTTTTTATGCTGCTTCCTGCATTAGATCCTCCTGCGTCTCTGCAGACTTTGCGTCCAGGAGGGTCAGTCAGGTAGGAAGAGCAAGAAGCAGCAGCAGAGGTTACTGCGGAACATGGGGGCTCACGCTGTCGTTCTAGAGCTCCTGCAGATCCCATATGAGAAGGTATCCTACTTAGTCTTTGTGGGAGTATACAGTGGGGTAAATAAGTATTTGTTCCCCTTGTAATTCAGGATTTTCTCAGAATCATCCTTAACCCACCAGATGAAATATTGGACCATTTAACTTGTATTTCTTCCCCATTTTTAAATTATAATGCCAATATTGGTTTATTTTTCACAAAGCTTCTTGATGGTCTTGTAGTCAATTCTTGTCTTGTGGAGGTCTACACTCCCTGCAATTTCCTGTGATCCTTTGACAGTTTGTTGGTATTGCCCATGGTGGTGGAAATGTTTGATAAGAGATTGTCTCTGACATGTGTCTTTTATCTACATAGCAAATTGAGATTAGGAGTACTTTCTTTAAAGGGTAATATGATAACAGAGGTGGGAATCTTTGGGTAACTTACGATTTGATTCCGATTCTTGGGGCGACGATTCGATTCAGTACGATTCACGTACAATATTATTTGGTATATAAATTATAATAAAACCTTTTCAAAACATTTTACAGGTAAGCTCCTCTTGGCTGCTGATGTACACATTATATGCACAGTGTTGGCCAAAGAAACATCTTTTAAAAACTGTTTTTATAAATTGTATTCACAAAAATCACCCAATGTTAATCAATCTGCAGTGATAAAAGAAAATAAACCAACTCCAACCAAATCCCAGCCCTACAATATTTAGGATAGAAATGTATAAAGGACTTGAGAAGATATACAAATACTATGATAAAAAAAACAAAAACAAAAAATAATAAACAGTATTGGCAAATAGTATCAATAATATTAGTAATGTCAATAATAGTTGTTTAATGCTTTTAATCCAAAAATTAATTCTTAAGAAAATCATAATAATTTGCGAAAAAAAAAGAATATTTTTTAAAATAGAGTTTTGAAAATTATGACTCAAAATCACAATTGAAATGTGGACTGATATTTTTGAGCACCCCTAATTATTACTTGTTTTGTTGTATTTTGGATCCACATAAGCCCTGAAAATTAAAACCATGGAGCCGTTGAGGAGATTTTTATAAAAGTATTTTGAGCCTTTTTTTTTCATTCATTCATTATTTATTTAACGTCGAACTATGGTTGTAGAGGAAGTGCGTCGTCAGGAGGAAACAACCAGATGTTCCAAAGCCGCAACACAAGCCAAACAGGGCCGCTGGACAAGGTGGGAGGGTGTTGAAAAGAAAAAACTCATGTGGAGCGAACTTTGGGGCATGGAATCCATCAGACTGAGTTTCATCGTTCGAGCAACATATGATACGCTACCATCTCCCATAAACCTACAACAATGGTTTGGAAAGGACCCATCCTGTCCCCTGTGTACAACCCCAGCAACACTCAAGCACATAATGGTTGGCTGTAGAACCAGCCTCACTCAAGGCAGATATACGTGGAGACATAACCAGTTCCTCAGATGTCTAGCTGACAAACTTGAGTGCAGGAGGATATCCATCAATGCCCAACCCATCAACAACCAGGAAGTGTGCCGACACCTACCTTCGGGAGGGGGAAAAGCTGAAGACAAGACCTTCAAATCCTGATCTAAGCCCATTGAATGCAGCCAGGGACTGGCAGATGCGAGTCGACTTAGATCAGAGGCTCATTTTCCCCCCGGCGATCGCAACGACCACCCTGCGTCCAGACCTCATCCTATGGTCTGAAACCTGCCATACAGTCTATATTATTGAACTGACAGTTCCGTGGGAGGATGCCATCGAAAAGCGTATGAACGCAAGAAGCTGCGGTACTCCAACCTTGCAGCTGAGGCAGAGGACAGAGGCTGGAGGGTAAGGGTGCGCCCAGTGGAGGTGGGCTGTAGGGGCTTTGTAGCAAGCACAACAGCAAAGCTCCTTAGGGAGGTTGGAGTCAAGGGGCAGGCTCACAGACAGGCCATTAAAGAGTTGGCCAACACAGCAGAGAGGACGAGCCATTGGTTGTGGTTGAGGAGGAGTGACACCAGCTGGGCTGCTAAGGCTAACACCTAATGGGATGCACACACCCAGGGATTTGATCACCCTGGGGTGGGCCCTTCCTCGGCAGAGGGTGTCTTGTGGTAAGCCGGGCCGAAACACCCCGTGACGCTGGGGCACACAACTGAAGATGTGTCCCAATGGTGGAAAAGGCTCCCAGCAGTGTCACTTAGCCTCATTTAGGTATGCGGTCAGGTGCAAGCCTGGCTCAGGGAGGAGGACGCCCCTGCCATGCAGAGTCCCCAGGGATTGTACCAACTAGTCCTTTCAACAACAAAAAAAAAAAATTATTTATTTCAGGCAATTACATAAAAATTTACAAATTTGACAACACATAATAATATACATTTATATAGTGCAAAAGGTAATATAGTATGTAATGCATGATTGTCCAGTTTTGCCTGAAAGGGAGTGGGAAGAAGATAATTGATTTAATCCCACCCCCAGTTCTCCATTCAGTGATTATTCACATGAGTTTCACTGTTACTTTGTTCAAGGATTATAATACAGATGTTGTATCATAGTGGCATTACCACAGGTAACAATACTTATTACACTGTAACAATAATTTGTATCAACAATGTAGGAATAATGAATATACCAACATTGGTAATAGACAAAATGCCAACAATGGTAATAGACAACATAGCAATAATGGCAATAGACAACATAGCAATAATGGTAAGGAAACATTGAGCACATGTTAACACTTTGAGACAGAGTACAACAGCAGGTCAAATTAAAGACCCTCGTCTCTATATTTGAACCAGACCCCATGTTTGTACAATAGTTTAAATCGATTAATAGTTTGGCATTGCTTGTGTTGTAAGTCCAGTTTGTTCCATAGTTTTACTCCGCATACAGACACACAAAAACGTTAACGAGTGGTTTGAGCTCTCTCGGCAATGAGAAATATCCAAAGCCTCTCAAGTTATGAGCCTGCACTCGTCTTATAAAAAAAACTTTGTAGATTAGGCGGCAATAATTTGTTAAATGCTTTATATAAGATTATTAATGTATTATATTTAACAAGGTCATCAAATTTGAGCAACTTATATTGCATAAACAGATTATGAGTATGTTCTAAATAACCAACGTTGTGAATGATCCGCACTGCTCTTTTCTGTAATATGATCAGAGGATGAATTGTGTTATGGTAAGTATTTGGCATACTGTTTTACAGTATGCCAACTTGTTACGTCAACAGATATCTCCAAACATCTGGAAATATTTTCCGGCTGTGATTGCCAAATAAACAAAACTATGTAAACGGTGAGACTCATAAGCTAAAATTATATTTTATTGGTTGTATTGACCAGCACAGGTCACTACACCAACCTCCAGTCTCATTTAATAAAGAAGTAATAGGTGTCTACTTAACTTTTATATTTCGTGACAATGTACAAACATGGACTCAGGCCTAAAGACAATACACAGAAGGATTTACCCAAAACTACATTCAATTGCAGAAACAGTTCCTATTATTTATGGCAACGGTGGAGACAATCAAATGGTAAGTCCAATATAAGAAGATTTTCAAATCTAATGACACATGTACAGTATCTTTAGCTTAACAGGACAACATATAGATGAGATAAACAGGCTGCTTATATGCCATATGCTAATCTTGCATAAATGTACATAGTCGTTTAAAATGGGGCGACAGACATTATAGTAAGACATAGCCTGTATACTTAATAGCTTTATGGACTGAAAAACGTAAAAAGAAAAAGCTAATAAACTTAACTTTTAAAATGTTTTCATGTCCCTGGTTCTGAAGTGTTTTTAATCTTCTTAACTCCCCTTTAGCTGTGGGTCAGACTGGCTCGTGCATGTACAGTGGATACTAAAATTCTCCGCTGTTGCCTTTTCTAATGAAAAGTAGCATATGGTTGTAACTTATATTTGCTCCTGTGAAAGTGTACTGCTATAACTACAAACATGGTCAGTGGGCGGAGAAACAATCGCAGCCAGCTGGAGGGGGGAAAACATGGAGGAGGTCATTTGCATGTAAAAAAGACGGCCCGCACAACGGCTCATTTTCAGGCAACAGTCGGAAAACGGCGTGAATATGGATCTGTAAAGCAAAAAATGTCACATTTTGACCAACGTTTATGTAAATCACAAAGAAGTGGGTTAAATGTAGAATAAATCATAGTAGGACTCCGTTAAAGGGGAACTGCACTTTTTTTTTGCCCATAATTCACAATCCTAATGAGAGAAAAGTATACATACCGGGTATGTCTTTTTTTTCTTCTTTTTCTTGCGTATGAGGCAGTTATGCAATTTGATTCAGGCGTGGCAGCCAGTTTACTGTGTCAGGGTGCGGGTTAAGCAGGTCAAGGAGTATGTCCTCACGTGGGCGTAGGGTGGGGCACTCGTGGGGTATGTGGTGTGCAGTCTTCTCAGTGTGGCCACATATGCAGGCTGCTGATTGGCGCAGCGCACAGCGGTACATGTCAGAGTTGAAATGGCCAACTCCAGTTGGTAGCCAATTTAGAGTTACCCATTCTTTGTGAGGCAGGTTTGCACCTGGTGTCAACAATGTGTTAGGGCATACTGTGAATTGAGTGGGTCTTGGGGTCTCCTGCCAGCCAGTTCTCCATCCGTCAAAGATGGATATTGGAACTACGAAGAGTTGCTGCTTGGCAGGAGAAAGGGTGGCGAGGAGGCAGGTGTTGGTGGTCAAGTTGAGAGTTCTGAACAAGTTTGTGTAGGGCAGGGGTGGGCAATTAATTTTTACCGGGGGCCGCATGAGCAACCCGAGCACTGCTGGAGGGCCACATCGACAATATTTCAATTAAATTTTGCTCAATATTATTTTTGATATATACCGTAAGATAAATAATAATAATAATAATAATAATTAATAATAATAGTAATGCTTCAACATAGTGTGTGTAACAGCATTCCATGACTAATATAAATAAATTAACATTAATAATAAATGACAGTAAAATAAGCACACGTATGACTGAGGAGTCATAGTGTAACTTTGTGTGGTGTTTGAGTTGTCCGACTTTTTGTGTGGCCATAAACGCAGCAGTGGTTTAGTGCTATGCGTGTTGGTGACAGATGACAAGTTGGTTTTGGCCTGGTTTGTACGGCAGAAAATGACTAGTTTTTCGAGATAGAATTGTCTTACTCATGTTTTTGGTGTGGTTATGTCCGAATATAAACAGTTTTGCTCAATAAAGTGATCGATATAATTCCTGTCCTCGAAGCATCTCGATCGATGTTCAATTGAACGTTGTTGACGAACACCGTTAGGGCCGCTTGTTGTCACTGTCACTCAAAGTTGCATTGCAAAATTACATAGAATAAATATGTTTATTTTGTTTAGAATTCAGATGGGATTTGATTTGGTGCGCGCCATATATTTGCTGCGCGCAGCAGACGCTTGAGCAGTGCGCAATTGCGCAGGCACGCACCTTCGAGGGAACGTTGCTTTGCAGTCCATGTCTTGTTGGAAACACGCCATTCTTCATCAACTTTTCTCTTTTTAGCGTCTCGGGTGTAAACCGTGCATCACTTGTCGCTGCGTGTGCACCTTCACTCGCAGGTTACACACGGACACACGCCCATAAATAATACTTTTCAAAATAAAAGCAGCATAGTTGTATTGCGCGCACGACATAGATGTATTTTCAACTTTATTTTGTAATTAATGATTGCAGCTGTTCACATTCACTCACAATCACGCACACGCATACGTCCATACGGAATAAATACAAATAACGATTTTCAAAACAAAAGCAGCACCGTTGTATTGCACACTCGACATAGATACTTTTTAAAATGTATTTTGTAATTTATAATTGGCCTCACGCGGGCCGGACAGGGACGCACAAAGGGCCGGATGCGGCCCGCGGGCTGCAGAATGCCCAGGTCTTGTGTAGGGGATGGTTCACGTCCAGCAAGGCCTTTTTCACCAGGAGTAGTCTTTTCTGCAGGTTCAATGCCAGCTAACCTTGGCAGGATTTTTTTTAATTTTTTTTTAATGCATTCTAACTTGTCAGTTTACGATGGAGGCAATGGGAGCCATGACATTGCGTTTGTTCTGACCATAAAACCCAATAAATAACCATCCAAAACGCGCCAACAATATGCCATTTACATTTCCAGACCTGAATATTAACCTAGTATTAGCAATATTGTTATTATGAGTGCTAACGTTAAGGACCTACATTTAGCGGCACAATGATCAGAGAAAGGCAACTTCCTTTTGCTGCTGTATTGACATCCTCAGCTGGTGAGCTGCTTTCTCGTCTTGGAGCTCTCGAAAGTTTATGCTATATTATAAATAATGTCTTTCACCTAGAAAGTAAAATTGGTTATTAGTAGCTTGTTGACAATGAGTAAGAACTTCAAATTTTATAAGGTAATGATCGAACATTACTTTAATGTACGGTAGTACCATAACTTTGGAAGTGGTGACACTCCGTACAAGGACTAGGTCTATCGTATTACCGTTGCGATGCATGGGTTCATTTATTGTTTGTATAAGACCATAGCTATCAATTATAGTCTGTAGCGCACAGAGGGTCTGACGGGCTATTCATATGCATATTGAAATCCCCCATTATAATTAAATTATCTGCATGCGTCACTAGATAAGCGACAAACTCTGAAAATTCACTGATAAAGTCAGAATAGGGCCCAGAGGGGAGATATATTACAGCCAGATAGAAAGGTAGCTGTGTGACAGACCTCATATGTGTGCTTGTCTCACATAAGGATTGTAAATGATAGGCAAAAGTCCAAATAAGTGCAGTTCCCCTTTAAAGGAGCAGGATTAATTTGTGTGTTTCATGGACACATAACCAGTATGTAGGCGTCAGAATGTTTGTTGGTTAATGGGGATCACTTACTTATTTAGCTCAATAGAGTATGAATTAATGAAAAACCTTAAAGGCCTACTGAAACCCACTACTACCGACCACGCAGTCTGATAGTTTATATATCAATGATGAAATCTTAACATTGCAACACATGCCAATACGGCCGGGTTAACTTATAAAGTGCAATTTTAAATTTCCCGGGGAACTTCCGGTTGAAAACGTCTATGTATGATGACGTTTGCGCGTGACGTCAATGGTTGAAACGGAAGTATTCGGACACATTGTATCACAATACAAACAGCTCTGTTTTCATCGCAAAATTCCACAGTATTCTGGACATCTGTGTTGGTGAATCTTTTGCAATTTGTTTAATGAACAATGGAGACTGCAAAGAAGAAAGCTGTAGGTGGGATCTGTGTATTAGCGGCTGGCTGCAGCAACACAACCACGAGGACTTTGAGCTGGATAGCAGACGCGCTATCCGACGCTAGCCGCCGACCGCATCGATAATCGGGTAAAGTCCTTCGTCGCGCCGTCGATCGCTGGAACGCAGGTGAGCACGGGTGTTGATGAGCAGATGAGGGCTGGCGTAGGTGGAGCGCTAATGTTTTTATCATAGCTCTGGCGAGGTCCCGTAGCTAAGTTAGCTTCAATGGCGTCGTTAGCAACAGCATTGCTAGGCTTCGACAGGCGGCACAGCATTAACCGTGTAGTTACAGGTCCAGTGTTTGGTTCAGTGTCTCCTGATAGTAGTATTGTTGATCTTCTGTCTATCCTTCCAGTCAGGGGCTTATTTATTTTGTTTCTATCTTCATTTAAGCACGATGCTATCACGTTAGCTCCATAGCTAAAGTGCTTCACCGATGTATTGTCGTGTAGATAAAAGTCACTGTGAATGTCCATTTCGCGTTATCGACTCTCATTTTCAAGAGGATATAGTATCCGAGGTGGTTTAAAATACAAATCCGTGATCCACAATAGAAAAAGGAGAAAGTGTGGAATCCAATGAGCCCTTTTGCCTAAGTTACGGTCAGAGCGAAAAAAGATACGTCCTGCACTGCACTCTAGTCCTTCACTCTCACATTCCACATCCACGAATCTTTCATCCTCGCTCAAATTAATGGGGTAATCGTCGCTTTCTCAGTCCGAATCGCTCTCGCTGCTGGTGTAAACAATGGGGAAATGTGAGGAGCCCTTCAACCGGCTTTTTTTATCAGCGACCAAAAGTTGCGAACTTTATCGTCGATGTTCTCTACTAAATCCTTTCAGCAAAAATATGGCAATATCGCGAAATGATCAAGTATGACACATAGAATGGATCTGCTTTCCCCGTTTAAATAAAAAAAATTCATTTCAGTAGGCCTTTAATATAATGTTATTTTCAATTCATTGTCAATACGTCTCTGCTTGTTACAATAAACCTATCTTAAAATTCTGAATTGTTAATATCTTTGTAAAAGATCTCATTATTTTCCCACAAACTTCACATTGTCATTGTTTTTTACTTCAGGGTGAAGATTTACGCATGCAGAATATCATGAAGTTAGCACATCAGTTCCTACAGAACTTCTGCGCAGGCAACCAGCAGAACCAAGCCCTGCTTCACAAGCATATTAATCTGTTCCTCAACCCCGGGGTGAGCGATTATCACTACGCTATGCGGCAAAGCAGGCTGGTCAAACATTCTTTTGATGTGCTTCTCGTGTTTTTCAGATTTTGGAAGCCATCACCATGCAGCATATCTTCATGAACAACTTCCAGCTTTGCAGCGAGATCAATGAGCGTGTGGTTCAGCACTTTGTCCACTGCATTGAGACACATGGCCGCAACGTCCAGTACCTCAAGTTTCTGCAAACCATCGTCAAGGCAGAGAATAAGTTCATCAAGAAGTGCCAGGATATTGTCATGGCTGAGGTTTGTGCCTTTTTACCTCCTTTTTCGCGTTTTTATGCTTTCTCCTAATGCACATTTGTGGTTTTGTGTCCTCCCTCAGCTGGTGAATGCGGGCGAAGACGTTTTGGTTTTCTATAACGACCGCGCCTCCTTTCAAACACTGGTACAGATGATGCGATCAGAGCGGGATCGCATGGACGAGAACAGTCCGCTGATGTACCACATTCACCTGGTCGAGCTTTTGGCCGTCTGCACGGAGGGCAAGAACGTCTACACAGAAATCAAATGTAACTCGCTGCTACCGCTGGATGACATTGTGCGAGTGGTCACCAATGAAGACTGCATCCCAGAGGTGAGATCGCCTGAAACATGCGGAACAGAATAAATGTCTTTACCTGTTCTACATGGAATATTAAAATGTGCCATTTTCGCATGAATTAAAAATCCGCTAGGTCAAGATTGCTTATATCAACTTCCTCAATCACTGCTATGTGGACACTGAGGTTGAAATGAAGGAGATCTACACCTCCAACCACATGTGGAAACTCTTTGAGAACTTCCTTGTTGACATTTGCAGAGTAAGCAACATTTGGCAGCACTCTTGAAGTGATGCAATTTCTCTGAAAATCCGAGTTGGATCAAATGATTTCATTCATACCTTATATGCATGTTTATGTGCCTGCAGGTCTGCAACAATACGAGCGATCGCAAACACGCCGACACCATCCTGGAGCGCTACGTGACTGAGACGGTCATGAGCATTGTGACCACGTTTTTCAGCTCACCTTTTTCTGACCAGAGCACCAGCTTGCAGGTGTGAAATCAATACCATGAAAATAGTTGCATCCATTTATTTTTATTTAGTAACTCTTTAAAAACACACAAATGTTAATTGTAAAGGTTTTATTTGTTTGAACATTGAGAAACATCACATTTTTTACAATTCTGTGTTTGAAAGGGAGTAGGAAAAAGCAGATTTTAGCTAAGCCTATCTATCTCTATTCTATGCTGCAGCCATTTCTGATATTTTGTTTTCTTTCTGTGTTAAATTTGACAATTTTTTCTAAGAAATGTGCAACAATAAAAAGACAGATTTTGGGGTGTCCCATATTTTCAGCATTTTGAAGGGTTAAAGTAAATACATATATGAATAAATGATTAACTGAATTAATAATTGTATAAAAAGTTAATCAAGGTATAGTATACAAAGTATTTTAAAAATCCAATAAATAAAAAGTGAACATAAATAATTAAATAAGAATAAATAAATATGGATACAATTTTAAGAAAATATATTACATTCAAATAATTAAAGTTATTATAAATGTTATCATCATGACTGTAGTTTCAATGCATCGTAATGATATTACAAATGCACATTATCCACGATAATATATAATGTATTAATAACTTTGCATCATTGCCAAAAAGGCAATGTTCTCGCTATTTGTCATTGTTTATTAGTTAAACCACAACATCTGTTGCCACAAAACTCAGGGGGGGTACAAGGTTCAGCAGTGAATTCATGTATTAAGCAACAGTGCAAGAGTTTTCAGTACTTTTCTTCAAGAATAACATCAGGAAACGTCATTCTAGTCCTTGCTGTCCTGTGCCGACCCCAACTTATCCTGCACGGCACGTGGAATGGATGCAGTGCACTCCTGTTCCAGGTTTCATGTATCTATCATTAAGCTTAGTGCAGAGAAGAGGAGTGAATGGCTTTTCCAAGAAGAGCAGTTAACATGAGATGGTTGACAAATATGATTTATGGGTTTCTCTCTCTTTATACCCGTTACATTATGTGAGCCTCGGTCTATTATTGTCTGTCGTGCCTTTGGTAGCCAACAGAAAGAATGTAAGCATGGATAGATGATAAGCTCCTCATACGGTATGTTATTACAACCAAATAGCCCGCGTCTGATGTTTGGATTACAAAAGTTATGTTAGATGAAGATGGTAATTTTTGCTTTTGTTATGGTATACTGTTACTCAAAAAATCACATGTTGAAAAAGAAACACGTTTTAATATTGTTTTATTGTTAAACTGTCAATAGCAATCACCAAAAAATTATTTAAAAATGTGAAATTAATACATGTGATCGTTATTGGCCGATCTTACTCATGGATATATTGACCTACTGTACAGTGGATTAGTTTTAGCATCTTTATGTTTGACATTTGTTTCATTTATTTCCTGCTTGTATTCTCTGCTACAGGCTTCTCTGTTGGGGAAACTATTCCAGGTATTTGTTTCATTCAGTAGCGGTGTTGCTCACTTGGAGGTGTTGCAAATTTTAGGGTTGCTGGATGTGTGTGTGTCCCTAGTGGAATTATTCTGTGTGTCACCATTGATGAATCACATTTGGGCAAGTGCTCAACTATTGTTATTCGGGTCAGGAGTAAAAGCACCACTGGTCAAGCATGCTGGTCTCAAAACTTTTGAGGTGGTATATGTCTATGCAGTAGATTGAGGTGTTTTGTGTTGAGGAGTGCCGACTTTCTTGTCTTTTGAAAAAGAGGAAACAAATAATCTTTGGGTGCCATTTATTTTCTCAGACCAGACAGCCAGTGTTTGTGCAGCTGTTGCAGGCGGTGTTCAGGGTCTACCACTGCAACTGGCTATTCCCTGTCCAGAAAGGCTGTGTGGAGAACTGTATCAAAGTCCTGTCCGATGTTGGTAAGATCAATACACATCATATACATGAAAACCTTAATCCAGCTCTAAAACAGCCCACTGTGAGAAAACTTGAAACTTTTAAGTTAAGGGTCTTTCAATGCATTTTCTTGTTCAACACAATTGGTCTGATTGCATATGTGTTTGTGTTCCTGCCAGCCAAAGGGAGGGCCATAGCCATCCCTGTGGACCTTGACAACCAGGTGAACAACCTGTTTGTGAAATCAAACAATATTGTTCAGAAGACAGCAATGAGCTGGAGACTTTCTGCTCGCAATGCTGCCCGTAGGGACTCCGTGGTGACGGCGTCACGAGACTACAGAAACATCATTGAACGTCTGCAGGTACAGGATATGTTTGTATATTGACATGTTTGGAGAGTAACAGTGTGTGTGGGGGATGTAGGACATTGTGTCAGCGCTGGAGGACCGCCTGCGTCCTTTGGTCCAAGCTGAATTGTCCGTCCTTGTAGATGTGTTGCATCGACCTGAACTACTATTCCCAGAAAACACAGACTCGCGCAAGAAATGCGAGAGCGGAGGCTTCATATGCAAGTAAGATAGACAAATACTGAATCTGTTGTATTTTAATTAGGGTACAAATAGGATATATTAATGAATGTACTTATGTAGACTGATCAAACACACCAAGCAGCTGCTGGAGGAAAATGAGGAGAGATTGTGCATCAAAGTTCTGCAAACACTTCGAGAGATGATGACTAAAGACCGTGGTTATGGAGAGAAGGTAGGAGACAAATGCTCACCAGACAATTTTTTTTCCAGTATTTATATCTGATATGACCTAAGGCAACAGCTGTTTCAGGAATTTTAATAATGCTCACTTTATGCAGTGTATTATCAGTGTTTTTGAAATGTTTTGCATTTTAATTCTGCAAGCCTGCACATGAGAGTAGAACCAATTCTATTTTCAATGTTATTAATAATAAAATCCATACATATGATTTTTTTTCATTGTTGCAATTACATTTTTGAAAAAGATGTAAGATTCCAAAAGTGTGTGTGTGTGTGTGTGTGTGTGTGTGTGTGTGTGTGTGTGTGTGTGTGTGTGTGTGTGTGTGTGTGTGTGTGTGTGTGTGTGTGTGTGTGTGTGTGTGTGTGTGTGTGTGTGTGTGTGTGTGTGTGTGTGTGTGGGCGTGTGGGAGTGTGCATGTGTGTGTGTATAAATGTAGGCAATATGCATATTTTTGAATTATTTGTATTTATTATATATATGTGTATGTATACAGAAGAGAACTATACATAATAGTATTGATTTATTTTATTTTATTGTATGTATTTATTTATTTATTTTTATAAATATTGTGATATATATATATATATATATATATGTTTACACATAAACATATATCCATCCATCCATTTTCTTCCGCTGATCTGAGGTCGGGTCACGGGGGCAACAATCTCTGCAGAGTAGCCCAGACTTCCCGCTCCCCAGCCACTTTGTCCAGCTCCTCCCGAGGCGTTCCCAGGACAGCTGGGAGACATAGTCTTCCCAATGTGTCCTGGGTCTTCCCCGTGCCCTAAACACCACCCCAGGGAGGCGTCCGGGTGGAATCCTGACCAGATGCCCAAACCACCTCATCTGGCTCCTCTCATGTGGAGGAGCAGCGGTTTTACTTTGACCTCCTCCCAGATGAGAGAGCTTGTCACCCTATCTCTAAGAGAGATTCTCACGTTGTGCGATTCAGAATCGATTCTCATTTTTAAAAAATCTATTTTTTTTTTTTAAATTTTATTTATTTTTTAAATTAATCAATCCAACAAAACAATACACATCAATACCATAACAATGCAATACAATTCCAAAACCAAAACCTACCCAGCAACACTCAGAACTGCAATAAACAGAGCAATTGAGAGGAGACACAAACACGACACAGAACAAACCAAAAGTAGAGAAACAAAAATTAATATTATCAACAACAGTATCAATATTAGTTACAATTTCAACATAGCAGTGATTAAAAATCCCTCATTGACATTATCATTAGACATTTATAAAAATAAAAGAACAATAGTGTCACAGTGGCTTACACTTGCATCGCATCTCATAAACTTGACAACACACTGTGTCCAATATTTTCACAAAGATAAAATAACTCATATTTTTGGTTCATTTAATAGTTAAAACAAATTCACATTATTGATAAAACATTCTCCTTTACAATTATGAAAGCTTTTTACAAAAATCTACTACTCTGCTTGCATGTCAGCAGACTGGGGTAGATCCTGCTGAAATCCTATGTATTGAATGAATAGAGAATTGTTTTTAATCGGGAAAAAATCGTTTTTGAATCGAGAATCGTGTTGAATTGAAAAAAAATCGATTTTGAATCGAATCGTGACCCCAAGAACCGATATTGAATCAAATCGTGGGACACCCAAAGATTCACAGCCCTAATATATATATATATATATATATATATATATATATATATATATATATATATATATATATATATATATATATATATATATATATATATATATATATATATATATATATATATATATATATATATATATATATATATATATATATATATATATACATACATATATATATATATATATATATATATATATATATATACATACATATATATATATATATATATATATATATATATATATATATATATATATTTATTTATTTATTAGGGCAGCACGGTGGAACAGGAGTTAGTAACCCCGTGACTGGGTGGGTTCCCTCTAGGTACTCCGGCTTCCTCCCACTTCCAAAGACATGCACCTGGTGATAGGATTGGCAACACTAAATTGGCCCTAGTGTGTGAATGTGAGTGTGAATGTTGTCTGTCTATCTGTGTTGGCCCTGCGATGAGGTGGCGACTTGTTCAGGGTGTACCCCGCCTACCACCCAAATGCAGCTGAGATAGGCTCCAGCACCCCCCGCGACCCAGAAAGGGACAAGCGGTAGAAAATGGATGGATGGAAGGATATTCTAATTTGTGCTTAAGTATAAAACATGCATATTTTCCTATGTCCACTGTCCAGACTTTATAGAGTATATCCAAAAGCCAATGAATAGAAATGAAACAAGTACTTTTATTTTAACTGATAATTTATATCAGCTCTGTGAACTATGAAATATTCCACTGTTGATAAACAAATAAACTAAACAAATATAATTTCTTGGTGTACACCATGAAATTCTATTTGTTTAGTTATATTGTTGTTTTTTATTTTTTTACAAAAACTGTTACTCTGAAGAATTTTGAATCCTTTTATCAGTCTCCAACCCCGTGACTTTGCCGGAAACTTCTACAATCAGCCAACAGTCCAATGAGGCTAATTTAATCAGCGGGTAATATGCGTTGACGAATACTCCTTTATGAGGCTCTGAATTGGAGGAGTGTGTCCACATTAATCACTTAACTAACATGTCATGCATGCTGGGTTGTTGACCTCAGCTTCTTTCTCCTTCCTGGACTGTTATCTAACCCTGCAAACCTTCTGCTCTCTTTCAGCTCAGGGCCTTTGATGATGAGATGGAAATGACGAAGGTTATTCGTTTTTTTTCCCCTCCATGATATTGCTTTGGTCCTTGTAGGCGCTCGTACTGTACGTCTTTAGTAACCATAGCTGCTGTTAAGGCTACGTATTGTAGTTAGTCTGAGCCTAGAGACTAGTTCTGTAGTAAATGGTCAGAAGAGGCAAAGGGAGAATGGAGTCTATGGAGTTTACTTTAGTTAATGCCAGGTGATTCACTTGCTCTCTACTCTGGGATTTATTCACTGTCAACATTAATCCAGTTGAATGCTCCTATCATGTCAAATTTTATATAAAAACGTGTTACTGTTAAACAAACTGAGGTCATTAGGTGAAGCCATGGTACAAATACATTGGTTATGAAAAATAACCACATTGAATAACGACCAGATTCCACTATCATTAATCTGCATAATTGGTATGATGCATATGTATGTGATTTGTATGGACGCAATGACAGTGACAAAAAGTAAGCAAAACAAAATATGTTTATTAACACAAATTAAACTTATTTCGCTTATTTTTTTATTTTATTTTTTTGTCATAAACAATACTGAGCTGCCCACAAATAGGGGGAGTGGACCGACAAGAGCAATACGTATTTTCGTGTTAGTCTCAAATGTATCCAGAAAGATCGGGAAAAATCTAAAGATGCTCTCACTTTTTTGATAAAGAGAATCTAGAAGGGTCTGAATCCTCACTAAGTATTGCGACAACGTTGTTGGTTGTAACATTGGTCCCTCCTGCTACGTCGTTTTATGCTCTGGCAGACCAGATGCAGAATGTGTGTTAAGAAGCAGAGTTACGATGCCATTTACTGCAGGGACTTGTAACCAGAAGCCATATTTATGGACAGTAGTGTGTTAATGAGCGAGTGCAAACTTGTTGCCAAATCTAGTTTTAAATGTAGAGGCATTACCAAGTCAGTTGTGGTTGCTTTTTCATGTGTCTGATTCGACAAAATGGACAACCAGTAAAAGTGACTTTATATCGATAAAGATTTTTTGAAATGCCACTGGAATAGATGATGATTTTTTTATCCGTGTTCTGGCCTACTGTTTTCTAATAGGGAAAGATAAGAGTAAAGAGTCTGTAACAATATATAGATAGCTTATGTGATGGTGAAAGAAAACACAAAAAAGTAAATAACTAAATACAAAATAAAATGCAAAAAAAGAAATAATGAAGAAATATATATTGTGCATTAGGGTGGTTGTTAATGTCTGTTCCGCCACATGTCATGGAAATCTGGTTTTGCAAAAACGATGATAGTAAAACAGTCTAAGTCACAGCACTCGGATTCCTCTCTTTGCTTCTTTTCATCAATGTTTATGCCAGTAGTATCTTGTCATGTGAAGGGTGTTTCCCTTGTATTTCCTGTTGGTGACGATAGGTGGCACTGTGGCTGTGTGTGCATGTGTGTGTGTGTGTGTATACTATATGCTTGTATTAATGAGTTGTGCGGAACTGTGACGACAGTGGCAGTCATTGAGGCTGTGTCCTAGTTTCTCCCTCCTGCAAACTGCACGGTTCCTGGGCCCCTTCCAACTCTGGGCTGAGGTTACATAAGAACCCGGCTTTCTTCCCCCCACCCCCTCCCTTTCCTGGAACTCAGCCTCTATGCTGCTGCGTGACCTTCAGCTGTAATTGTGGGTAAAAGTGTGCAGGATCTATTTGCCCATGCTCTATGTGTGCACCCGTGTCTATAAATGGGTTTGTTAAGAGGCAGAGGGTATAAAGCCCCCAGCACACACGCACACCTGTCATGTGTTGTATCTCCTGTCTGTCTGCATTCAAAGCATCTTTGACATAAACGTGGCAGTTGCGCAGAAACGTGTCTATCCATCCATCCATGTGTCAGCCTGCGGCCCTATTAACCGGTGACACCATCTATTATTTAACAATTCTACGTTATTTTCAATCACAGACACACACACACACACACACAAACATTGCTGTATTTGTTACCTTCTTGAGACCTCTGAAAATGCTTACCTCTTTAGGACCACCATTTCTAGATATATAAAGATTTGTCTTTACAACATTAATAATATATACATACTATGCAAATATAAAAAAGGTAAGCTTTTAGTAAAACATTGTAATTGGTTTTTAATCTTCATTATTTATTTCAAGTTATTATAGTATGTCTCTATATACATTTAAATTAATTTTGGCCAAAGGGGGCGCATTTAAATTTCTTACACACACTTGTTATTACATATGTTGGCCAGAGGGGGAGCACTTCAAATGTTTACACACACTTGTTATTCCATTTGTTGACCAGAGGGAGAGCACTTTTAAAACTGACACTCAATTTGAAAAATCCCTCCTTTTTGGGACCACCCTAATTTTGACAGATTTCACCACCAGGGGTGCAAATGAGACATTATTTATTAGATACATTAGTTTTGCGTACTGGGACCATGATTTCGGTCCTAACTTGTTCACCGGTCCTCATATGGAAGGTACTTTTCCTTGTTGGTGTCTCAAGAAGGGTAGAAATACAAGAACACACACACACACACACTTTGGAGATGACTTATTGCATTAAATCCCAAGTCACACCATTAGGTAGACATGCTCAAGTTAATTAGATGCAATATCTTTATTGATACCAAAAAAAAATCTAATCGTGATTGTTATTTAAATTCCAATACTTAATCAATTCGTAATTTTCAAAAATCTTTTTTTTTTTTGTATAATCAATCTTGAAAAATATATTATTAGGTCATCTCCATGTTTTCTCGCTGTATACTTCAGTAACCAAAGGGAGTTTTTGTAAAATGTAACCTGTTTTGAAAAAGTTTTTTGTAATAACTATACCAAATAATACATTGCAAGAACCTGTTTGAATCGATAATCCTGTTGAAATGAAAATTGGTTCTGAATCGAATCGTCACCCCAGGAATCAGAACCTGATTCCATCGTAAGGTGCTCAAAGATTCTCATTGGTACCATTCAATATTGTGTTTTTGTTGCAACACAACAAACTGAGGGGTGTTTCTACTAATACAGTGGCAATTGTGCAGCAACGTTCAAAGGCTCCAAAAACAGAAATGACTCTAAGCAAAAAACAAAAACAAACAAGAAACACCTAAAGGCTACAAAATAAAATGATGCAACAAACCCCAAAATCTCATATACCTGTATAAGAGAAATGTCGGTCTTTAAAGACTTAAGACGTAATATTTTACAGTATTATAGCGCAACTAATATTTACAAAGACGTATTTAAAAATGTAACTTTCTTCTGGATATCCATGATAGCCGTGGCTAAATTCTGTTTCACTCTGTGACCTTTCAGCATTCCTCTCATGCAGTTGTTTTGGAGCTTTGTGTGTTGTTGTTTTTTGTCATTTGAAGCATTTGTTTTTTTATCCTGCAGCGTTTGTAAATACATTTCCTCGTTGAACTTTTTTTTACGGCGCTTATGTGGTATTAGTTTTGCATCATTTCTGAGTTTGGAGGGTTGCTGTCACCATATATAAGTCTTATATACTTGAAATAATCAAAAATATTACAAACACCACAAAATGGCACAGCCCTACACTGTTGCATGATATAATCAAATGAATTCTTTGACAGTGTCAATCATGATCATTATCGTTGTAAGGACAAATGTTTTATATTTTATTGGACTGGAGCCGATTAGATTGTGCAGGTATCCCTAATATTTAGTCCTGGATTGTATGTTTGTGGCCGAATGACACACTACTAGGAAATGCACACTACCCAATTGTTAAATATCACTGACATTTACTTTCAGACTTACAGTAAGTAAGAAATTGAGCACACTGTTGGGCTTTTACTCTGAAGATCGCCTCTTCACCTGGACCTGTGCATGTGTGTGCACGCATGCGTGTGTGGTCTTATTACGTAAGCCCTTGTTGTTTAGAGTAAGTCGTTCTTTGTTCCTTTTGCCTCCCAGCTCTTTCCCAAATATTTATCACATGATCTCTGTTTTGCTGGTTGCAGTAAGTTCATTTACTTGGAAAAACAAGCGCAGTTTGGGTAAAATAGGTCAGTTGCAGTCAAAATGAAAGTTGCAAAATATACATGTTTTTCAGTTTTCCCACAGGAAGCAGGCAAGTGGTAAGCCCCAGAGCTTGTGTATCCCGCTACTGTTTCAGCTGCGGCATACAAAGACGTATTTGTTTCGGTACTTTCAGAGAAACATTCTGTAGAATCCAGAGTCTGTGCCTGTCACATAGACGTCATCTTATTGAAGTCAGGGTTGTGATTGTAAGCGGTGGGTATGTCCCGGGGAGTTTCCAGTTGAGTAGAATGTGTTGCAGTCAGGCGGATGTGGCAGCTGTGAGGGGTTGCTGGCTGGTTTCTGTGGTCGGCGCTGAGACCATCAAGTGCATTCAAGCTGCATTCACTGTTAGGGTTTGATGTGGCGTTCGCGGACTTGTTTTTAGATGGTGCGATCCGCGTGCACAAAGCGTGTAACCCTTTCCACGTGCAGATGCAATAGTGAATTAGCTTAAATGTACCGTATTTTTCAGACCGTAGGGCACACTACTGATGAGCAGGTCGATTTTCATACAAAAGGCGCACAGGATTATCAGGCGCATTAAAGGAGTCATATTAAGATTTTTTTTTTTTTTACATTTTAAACACTTCCTTATGGTCTACATAACATGTAATGGTGGTTCGTTGGTCAAAATGTTGCATAGATTATGATTTACAGACCATCTTCAAAAAAGTTGGTTTTGCATAATATTGTGAAACAAAAGACCAGATAATTTGTCTCCTAATAGGTGCCATTTTGGGTCCTTATACACACACCATACTAATACCCGTATGTTGAAGCACAGTACGTCTAGACTTAGACTTAGACTTAAGTCTAAGTCTAAGTCTAGACGTACTGTGAAGCACAGTACGTCTCACTTTTGTAGTCACAATGCTTCGCATTCCATCAAGCGGTGTGGCTTTGTAGCTTACCAAAGTTGTACTAAAACATTTTGACAGATTTTAGGCGCAATGTGTAATGTTGTATATTCTCAAAGAAACATCAAGGTTTTGCTGTTGCTTGCTTACGGGTAGGGATGATACTCGAAACCGGTTTTCCCGGTTGTTTGATAAGAAAAGAACCGAGTCCTCGGACTCGAATCCCTTTTTGAGAACCGGTACCCGTTATCGAGACCACTATAGTAAAGGAAAAGAGTTGATTCTTTATTCGAATCCCGTCCCGACCAGAAATGCTCCGTGAGACATCACAAGAATTGACGTCACGTAGCTCAGTCATTAGGCGCAGATAGCGAAAGCAGGAAAACAATGGACAGGAAAAGGCGCTCCAAGGTGTAATAAAGTTCAAAACAAAAGCTATCATCCATCGAATAACTTTACTGAGAGATTTTAGCAGGGTAAAACACATGACGAACACTTTTACGACCAACCGGAAACATAGCAACCAGGCTAGCAACGCACCTCTTTTACGGCAGCTGTCGCAACGTTCTTAAAACAACCGCAGCACATACATATATATACAACATATCTCCCTTTTTTAACTTTAGTTTTTCTTTCCTTGTAAACAAAACAAAATCACACTGTATATGTGTTGTCTGTCTAATTATAAATAATGCAGACGAGGCGTGTTGGCTGAGTTCTTGACGTTTACTTTCACAGCGTGGCAACATGCAACACTTTTCGGGGCTACCGCGCATGCTCGTAACTCCCATTGCATGCTGGGTAGTGTAGTTGTTATATTCTATCGCTCATAACATTTTTCCCCCTATGGGTGAGGGCGGACCTACGTCACTTCTGCCTACCAATCCCCTAGCAACCGGGAATTTGTTGAAAACAAACCAGCTCACAGCGAACACAGCATTGACAGAAAAAGCCTTTAACGAGCGTTGTGGCTTGGAAGTCGGCGTTAAATCCTTCATTTACGCATTTTTACTTATTCGCATATCGTGTGAAAAAACGAAAATGTATTATTTGCGTCAGACTCGTCTCAGTGAACTTTAAAGCTTCTCAGGCTTAGCTTAGCTTGCTAGTTAGCTTAGCCTGCGCGCTACAAAGAAAGAGACGCGGAAGTTATCAACAACAAGATCAAGTGTTAGTGTATAAAATATTGAGAGATTTGAGGGCTACATGTATTGTTTAAGTACAACTGTTCTTCGCCAGGTGTTCTTTGGCCGCCCTGGCTTACGTTTTCCCGGTGGTGTCCATCTTAACGCTGCCTTTGGTATCCTCTCGTTGTCCGGTTTTCGAAAATAGCTAGCTAGGCTATAGACTATATAGTATATACCGCATGTTATTTTTGTATCAATCAATCAATCAATCAATCAATGTTTATTTATATAGCCCTAAATCACAAGTGTCTCAAAGGGCTTGTACAACAACAACTTCAGCTGTCGAACGTTATAAGGGAAAAATTCAATAAGTACAACATTAGCACGGACGGTATAGCCAAGTTGTGGTTAAGAAGGTGGATTTCTGTTCCTTATATTTACCAGAAACGAAGTGATCCGAACACACGACCCGGGACTTTGGGGGACTCCAGTGAGAACCGTCCTCGTTTTCCCGGTATAAAGCTGCGAGCCATTTGTCTCGTCTCTGTGGGCTTTTATCGCGCTTTGGCAGAACAAAATACAACCTTTGTTTTCCCTGTTTCCAGATGTAGTTAGCACAACCAAAAACAACACAGTTTTTCGGCATTTTGGAGGCAGAATGACGGGTTTAACCAGCGTAGGTCGACAGGTTAAAGAGTAATGGCAACGGTTTGTTTTCAACGCCAGTCTCGTTGCTATGGCTCGAAGAACCCGTATGTAGCTCAGTTGCCCGGATGTCGGCCCTCACCCATAAAGAAATAATGTTAACTCAATAAAGTGTATTTCTTTTTTTAGCTTTAACTTTTCATTTTTTAGCATTGTAACCACATTTGCAAAGAACTTTTCTCTTCATAGAATTTTCTTTCAATAAAGAAATCAAGTGCAAAAATGTCAAAGCATCATAACAAACAGTTATGTCAAATAGCAGCAGAAGTGCACTTTTTGGAGAGCTGTATTATTTTCAGTTTTGTGCCCAAGGGACTGATTTTATTTAACACTATATTATTATTTATACACCTATAGTGATCACAGAGACAGGTTGTTTTTGTGTTACTGTATATATTTGTTTCTCTGAAAAATCCCACTTAATATACTTTGGGTAACAACAGTCAATATTTATTTATTTAATTTTTTTAGGGTGGTAACAGTCAATATTTATTTATTTATTAGATTTTATTTTTTTATTATATAATAAAAGTGAGCTTTTGTTAAACCAAATATTGTGTGTTTTTACTGTGTGTTATATTGTGTGTTTTTTGGGGCGGCGTGGCAAAGTTGGTAGAGTGGCTGTGCCAGCAATCGGAGGGTTGCTGGTTACTGGGGTTCAATTCCCACCTTCTACCTTCCTAGTCACGTCCGTTGTGTCCTTGGGCAAGACACTTCACCCTTTGCCTCTGATGGCTGCTGGTTAGCGCCTTGCATGGCAGCTCCCGCCATCAGTGTGTGAATGTGTGTGTGAATGGGTAAATGTGGAAATACTGTCAAAGCGCTTTGAGTACCGTGAAGGTAGAAAAGCGCTATACAAGTATAACCCATTTATCATTTATATACAACAACCTATCTGGACTCGATAAGAGAATCGATAAGGAATCGGTTCGATAAGAGGATTTGATAATAGGCTCGAACTCGATAATTCCTTATCAAACATCATCCCTACTTACAGGTACTTGCTAGCGTCAACCTGCAGTCCACACGTATTTTATCTGCCATCTACTGGTCACACTTATCATTACACCATGTACCAAAAAAAAATTTGCTTTGAGGTCGGTAAGCACAACCAGAAATTAAGACGTACATTAGGCGCACCGGCTTATAAGGCGTACTGTCGATTTTTGAAAAAATTAAAAGATTTTAAAGAGGAACTGCACTTTTTTTTTTTTTTCCTATCGTTCACAATCATTATGAGAGACATGACAATGGATGTTATTTTTTTTAATGCATTCTAAATATTAAAAAATGCGATCAAAAGTTCACTAACAATGGAGCCAATGGGAGCCGCTCAATTCTGCCTATAAAGTCCTTTTAAAAAACACCCACAACCCTCCTTTAGGGCCTCTCTATTTCCCCTCGGGGATTAATAAAGTATTTATGATTCTGATTCTGATTATATGCATGGTGTAAGTATATATGTAATGTAGTAACGGGCACAATAATAACAACATTTAATATTTAGGTATTTTTTATCATTTTACGTATATGCGGCGCATAATTTCAAAAACACATCACAAAGTTAGGTTTTTTTCCTTCATCACTGATTATTACTCACTGCAGACTTTATGAGAGCCAACAAACATAATAAAACATCACTTACTGTATAAAGTCTGCTGTCACTAGTTTGCCGTCTGCTAGGATGTTCATATATTCCCATTCAGATGAAGAATGTCTCATAATCATCGCGAAGAAGCAGTAGGAGCCGGGGGGTTGGTGGGGTTACATGACTGTCTATATTAGAGTGTCCCAACTTGTCGGATTATATTTTCAGCCATCTACTTTGCAGGTGAGATGCATGATTTTTGATCTACAAGAAACTTCCAAGGAGCAGGGAAGCGAGGAAACAGCAGACCACTCGTTATGTCAACATAGGCACACACGGTAGTGATCACGTCGCCGCTATGAATAGTTTGTCTGCATTAGCGCTTATAATAACAATATCACTTATACTTGGTTGATATTCAAGTCAAGAAATATAAATGGAGTATTGTTGGCGCTTTTTCAATTTATTAGATTTTATGGGCGGAATAGAGGACCTCCCATTGGCTGCGCTGTAAGCAGACTTTTATTTACGTATATTTAATATTTAGAATGCATTAAAAAAAATGAATCCGTCATTTCTTTCATAATGATTGTATACGATTGGCAAAATTGCACTTCCCCTTTAAGTGCGTCTTATAGTCCGAAGAATGCGGTATAAAGTGATCAACATTGTGTACAGTTCTCTGCAACATGCATCGTTGGAACTTGTGTTAGCAGTAAAGCCTTGACACCACATAGATGCAGAAGACACACCCTGACACACTACAGGTAAAATATACTCTTGACTTTGACTGACAAGTTGAGCCGTTAAAGTGTCAGTGTTTGTTGCCCTCTCTTGGACTCGGCATTGTCGTGACAGATGGCTGCTGTAAGCGGCTCTGTGTCACTGGTTTAGTGACCTGGTTCCTTTTGGATTGATTATGTAACTCTAACCCCTTCTGCCCCTCGCCCCGCCGATTTTTCCCCCCACTCTCCCCTGCCTGCCCCTGCCTTTTTTACATAACTGCTTGTGTGGAGCATTGCCTCGTAGCAGTTTGACCCACTGTACTTACTGTACAGCCTGTGGATTCTCATACTTCAAAGCACTTTTGAAGATAACAAACACAAGAAAAACAACATTTCCCTTTGGTCGCTATTTGATCATTTGCGTCATCTCATCTTCTGTTTACTCATCTCTGACTTTTAAATGTCAGTGCAGATTTCAGTTTACACTTCTTCTTTTTTTTATTAATCCTTCTCCTGTGTTTCAAAAGTGTGGGTGTGTTTTATCAACTCTAAACTTGAAAAGTGAGTGATTATTTTTTGTGCCAGTAGCGTTAAACCAGAATATGTTGGCTTTTTAATTACAAAGAACCACATGCAAAGTTAGTCTGTGAAAGGACACCCTAACAAACAAGTTTACATGACCTGTCACCGTTTTTTGGTGTGATCTTTTAATGCGTCATGCCTCCGCCATCCTAGTCACTACCGTTGTGTCTTTGGGCAAGACACTTTACCCACCTGCTCCCAGTGCCACCCACACTGGTTTAAATGTAACTTAGATATTGGGTTTCTCTATGCAAAGCGCTTTGAGTCACTAAAGAAAAGCGCTATATACTGTAAATATAATTCACTTCACTTCATTTTGTCTGAATGTTTGTGTAAAGTTGGTGGAATAGTGTGATTAACTCGTTTACTCTTATGGTAACTTTTCTTTAAAGGAAAACCACTCACAAAAGGTTACGGATATTTGACTTTTGGGTGATGTGTCAGGGTGACCTAAAATGTTGTGTGAGCCATGAATGGACCAATAAATGTCCTGGTTGATCTAGAATTAGTATTTGAACAGTCCTTTTATTCATAGAGACCACATTTTGACATCATGAGACCAAAACGACGACTAACAGTTGATCATCAGTAGCCCGCCATTGCCAGGCTTCAAACAGTATGTGCTTATTGCCACTAAAATGTCTTTAAATCAATGAATATCATCCACTTCTTCTTCTGAGCACTTTCTTTCACACTAACTTTCTTCCTTCCAATGGTTGGAAAAACCAAGTTATGTCTATTTTTAGCTTAAAGCGAATGCTATCCAGTAAGGATGTTTTGTGCGTCTCTTACGGGGTTAACTGTGACATTTGCTACGCCAACTAAATGCGGTGATGTTATTATTTCAAATTTTTGCTTGTAAATTAAAGCATAACATTTAGTCGAGAGACAGCTTTTATCTCTTAAGTTTGGGCACTTTTTTAAGTTGAGGCACCACTGTACATAGCGACTTACTGTATTTCTGTGACCAAAAATGTTACTTGTTTGTGTTATAAATTTTCCGTTCAGCCCCTTGTTAGAGAATGGCAAGTTGTGCAAAAAGCAGTGAAACATTGATTATAAGGACATGTGCTTTCAAACAGAGCAGGGTTATTCAACTAAATTGTTCTAGAGGCCAAATTTTCAGAAAGCTTCTCTCTTCACTTTTATTCTTATTTTGACAACTAGCGTCCTCTGCAGTGGACACTTGTTTTTAGTCTATGTCTTGTTTTAGAGTAACATATTTTTTAAAAACTAACCATGTTATGCATAATACAATGACCATATTTTACGGACCATAAGCCGCACAGGTATATAAGCTGCATCTTGTAAATTTTAGAAGAAACATTTTTTTTCCATATATACATAAATATATATATATATATATATATATATATATATATATATATATATATATATATATATATATATATATATATATATATATATATATATATA